>NC_139528.1:2719020-2760376 GCF_947247035.1 Vipera ursinii
CTCTCTCTCTCTCTCTCTCTCTCTCACACACACACACACAGAGACACTTAGGTAAAAGTGTGCGCGCACACACACGACACTCCCCCCCCAAAAAGGGCACACGTACAAACCTAACAGGCTCAGCCGATGAAGGCGCGCACCACACCTAATACACACTCAGATAAAAGGTGACACACAGAAACACTCAATACACACATTGATACACACACACACACACACACACACACACACACTCAATGCACACGTACTCGCAGGTGTGCTGGCACAGCACAAACACCCGCACACCATGCATGCCCCCCTCTATGAAGGTTTGCACGCACAGACCTCCCAGGCTGAGGATACAAGTGTGCACACACATCACACACACACACACACACACACACACACTCGCAGAGGATGGCATCTCCCTCCACCAGCAAATCTGGGGCACAGCCAGGCCCACCCCTTCCCCCCTCCCCCTCCCCCAAAGGGGTTTTCCCCCTCCTCCTCCCCCTCCTCCGCGGGGAGCCCCCCTTGGCCCCCACCCCGAAGCCGAGAGCGGCCTAGACGAGTCTCCCTCCTTCCCGGCCCCGGAAAGTCTGTCACGCCTCGGCCTAGCTGTCAGGGCGGTGGCACGGTCTCCTCCACCCCCACCACCCCCGCCTCACACCGCATCTCCGCCGCCTCCCCGGCCGGTCCGCCACGCACCGTATCGCGGCCAGGCCGCCGCCTCATCCGCAGGCCGGATGGCGGCTGCTGCTGCTGCTGGTGCTGGTGGTGGTGGTCGGGCGAGGCCGGAGCCGGGCGGCAACGGCGGCCTCGCCTGGCTCCTTCGCTCGCCCCTCACTCTGAGGGCGGCCGCGGATCCAAAATGGCGGCAGCGAACGGCGGCGGCGACGGTGACGGCGACGGCAGCGGCGCTCTGGCCTCAGCGCGCGCCTGCGCGCTCCTGCCCTCGCGCTCGAGCGCGCCCTGGCCACGCCCACCCCTCCTCTTTTTTTTTTTTTTTTTTTTTGGAACCCACCCCTCCTCGTCTTTTTTTTTCCCCCTCTTTCCCTCAGAGCGGGATGCCTTCCCTGGCTCGCGGGGGCGGGGCCGGGAGAGAAGAGACGCGGGCCGCAGCCAATCCAGGCCGGACGGGGCCCGCCCTCTCCTCAGCGCGGCCCGCCAATCGTCGTCGCCCTGCCAAGAGAAGCGAGGGCGAGGGAGGGGGAGCGCGAAGAAAAAAAAAAAAGATTCGGGCCGAGGAAGATTGTCCCTCGGCGGGACCCGTCGCCCGAACGCGGGGACGCCGTTGGGCTGAGCCGCGCGGCAAGTTAAGATGGCGGCGCCCAGCACAGCGGAAAACTCCTAAGGAACCGTGGAGGGTATTTTTTTTTAATCCCTTCACGGCGGTTGGCGTTTTTTCCCTTTATTTCCCCTTTTTTGTGAGGAGGAAGATATATTTGGTCTTTGGTGGAAGGCAGGGACGACCAGGCCTTTTTTGGGGAGCTTTTTTGCTTTTATTCCCCAGTTGATGCCAGGTTTGTGTATGTGTGTGTGTGTGTGGGGAGGGGGGGAAAACACAATTAGACGCCCCCCCCGGCCGTCGTATCTCTTCATATAAAGTCTAGAGACGACCCCGCGAGGAAGGACGACCCCAGCCTTGGGCTGGTCTCTCGATCGAGCCTACCTCGCAGGGTTGTTGTGCAGCCTTTCCCGACATAGTGGGGGGCGGGGCTCCAAACGTGGCTACGAAGTGACGAAACTTTCTGTCTTCTGCCCCGAAGTTACCTGGAGCAGAGTTCTTCAAACTTGGCCCTTTTATGACTTGTGGACTTTTAACTCCCAGAATTCCTCAGCCAGGCAATGCCTGCCTGAGGAATTCTGGGAGTTGAAGTCCACAAACCATAAAAGGGCCAGGTTTGAGGACCCTGGCCTGGTTCCTTGAGAGTGGGTCTTTAGTTGGGTCTCACATCATAGAAAGCAAATTTGAAATGTCCTTTAAAATCTACAGGAAGTCCTCCACTTACAACGGTTTTGTTTAGTGACTGGAATTACAACGGCACTGAAAAAAGTGACTTATGACCGTTCTCCACACTTAACGACCGTTCCAGCATCCCCCACGGTCACGTGATCAAAATTCAGACCTTTGGCAACTGACTCCTATTTATGACGGTCGCAGTGTCCCTGGGTTACATGATCCCCCTTTTGCAACCTTCTGAGCAGCCAAGTCAGTGGGGATCCGCAAGATTCACTTAACAGCCATCTGGCTAACTTATTTACTTAGCGTATGGCTGGTCACACACAGAATTAAAATCTGGCTAACTGAACAACTGCAATGATTCACTTCAGTGGTTTTTTTACTTGTGTGCACGCTGCTCTTAATTTCATTGTGAGCTACAAAATGACGGTAAAGATTCTATGGAAATGTCTTCCCAGGCAGGTCGTAAAACGAGGCAAAGCTGATGTAACAAACATCCCGCTTAGCATCGCAAATTTTGGGCTCAATTGTGATCGTAAAGTCGAGGACAACCTGTAGGTGAAAATAGAGGTAAGAGCGGATGCTTAAGTTCCTCGTGATAAACCTTGAAGAAACAAATTTTTGGGAGGAAAACAATGAAAAGCAACAAAAGAATACAAGATCCTCTTGCATCTTACTTACGCTTTAGAAAAGAATTGGTTTTATTTATTTATTTATTTGTTTGTTTTTATAAACCGCCCTTCTCCCGAGGGACTCGGGGCGGTGTACAGAATAAGGTAGGTATACAGATTGAACAATAGTGAAAAAACAATAGTAAAAACAAACTGGGACCCCAATTAGAGCTATCAGGCCAGGCCGCACTGCTGGAACAGGTAAGTTTTTAAGTCGCGCCGGAAGGTGCGGAGGTCGGGGGCCATCCGGATTTCGGTTGGCAAGCTGTTCCAGAGGGCTGGCGCACCCACTGAGTTTGCTGGTCTGTAATACCTCCGGAAACCAACTCTTTCCTTTAGGCCATCGAGGGACTTACATAACTATTACTCAAAGCTTGGCTTTTCAGCAAGTTAAAAAGTGGGGGAGGGGGGGGAATCCTGCTTAAAAGAAACAAAATACCTTTTGTTCCAAGCAACTGCTATTTTTATTGGCAGGAGGACAATGCTGAGGACTTTGAGTAAACTTATCCCACGGGGATACATGGTGAGTTCATCCACCTGTCTGTGATTTGGGGACGAGGAGGTACCCAAAACGTAGAATCGTGCTGTTCATTTCTTCTTCAGGCTATGGATACCCAACCACTTGTTTCTAAACCTGCCATTTTATTTTATTTTTAAAGTTTTAGCAGTTCACCTTTCTTCTTCTAGCTGCCGTTTTGAAAAGCCAGGCGCTCTCCCTACTCATGCAGGCTTTTTTTTCCTTCCCTTAGCTGGAACTGGATGGCTTTCTCCACCCCAGAACCTGGCAGAGGACAATGTCAACCCAGAATGCCCAGCTTCAACCGGAAATGCCCAGAGCTGCCTTCTTCACCAGCGAGAGCGACCCAGTGAGTTAATATTAGGCACGGAAGGGGCGTTTCCAATCATCCGTAGACTCTTTGACAACGGTTTGCGACTCTGAACCAAGCAAAGTAGAATATTTATAGTTTGACTGAGCCTTGTGTGTGTTTGTTTGGAAAGAGGGTCTCCTTGGTCAGCGTGAGTTGTGTTTGTAGGACAGAATAATCCGGCAATCCTTTTAAATTGTACGTAAGCCACCGTATGCTTCCCTGTTATACCTTTTCTCCAGCATCTATTTAACTTGGATTGATGGGGTGGGGAGGTCAGTCCTTTGAGGTAAACCAGATCAAAAAAAGCCACAAAGGCTTGCAAGATTCTGTTAACTATTTGTCTGATTGTGTGCCATCAATTTGCGTTCCACTCCTAGTTGATAAGTGTTATCCATGATAATCTGTCCCTTTATACCGCGAAGGGCGGTATAAAAATATGATAAATAAATAAATAAATCTGTTCTTTCAAGTCTCCCTCCAGCTTCTTAATGGTAGTCCCCTTTTCCCCTCAATTAGAGCTTTTTCATTAAATGCTCCTGTAATAGTTGTTGTTGTTGTTGTTGTTGTTGTTATTATTATTATTATTATTATTATTATTATTATTATTATTATTATTATTATATCCTACAAAGAAAGTTGAGTTCCAGTTTCCCCGTAGAGCTGATTTTCAGTTCCACCTTGACCCGCAACCTGCAAAGGCTTTGCCTGGGAGATCCCAAATCCCTTCCCCACCTCTAAGAAAGCTGCAAGCGTCTCCTAAAAAAATCTGGAAATAGAAGTTATTTCTTTATATCAGCTCCCAATCAATACTTGGGACGTCAATTGCCAAATGTGCAGATTTTGGTGGTTGCCAGTTTTTTTTTATTTATTTTTTTAATAGTCAGGCCGGGACTGCAATTAAAGCCACTCGCACACCATGTCGTCGGTGCGGCAGCCAAAATGATCAAACAGCCCTGCCATTCAAAAGGGACACATCCTAAAAATCAGAAGCTCCCCTCAGGTTGTGCGTCACCTTCCTTTTTACCATTTGAGCTGCCGCAGACAAAAAAAAAATGTCATCGGGAGGTTTTGTGGCCGCCTCTGCCATTGAGAATGTTCCCCCCCCCCCGCTGAATCTTCTAGGGGTCTCCATGGAAACCGGAACAGGCAGGCAAGACCCTGTGGTGTAACACACACACACATCTGCAGAAGCGCAGGCCGGTCCCTGCCATCCAGAGTCTCCCGGTTGCCAGGCAACTGATCTTTCCCTGTCAACTTGGAACAAATAAACCCAGTGTGGGCATAGGCACCCAAAGCTGATGGTGGCAATGGATTTAATCCTATTTTACTCCGTTCGAGATCACCAGCGCATTAAGAAAGAAATCTTAGTCCCCTGGGCTAAAGGCGTTCTTGATCCCACCACTTTTATGCTCCCAGACCGGAAGAACGATTGCATGAAGGCTCACTGGCCTCTATCCAGAGCCTTCTAGAGACACCTAAATGACAAGAGCTCATTTAGTGGCCGTTCAAAGTTACAACGGCACCAGAAAAAGGGACACGTGGCTGTTTATTTTCACACGACGCGTTGCAGCATCCCCAGAATCAAAATTCGAACGCTTAGCAATGGGTTCACATTTACGACGGTCGCAGCATCCCCCTTTTGCGACCTTCTGGCAAGCCAAGTCAACCGGGGAAGCCGGATTCACTTAACGACCAGGTTATTTGTTTTAACGGCCAGAGCGATTCGCTTCGCCGCCGTGGCAGGAGAGGTCGTGAAGCGGGGCTAAAAATCGCTTCGACGTCTCGCTTAGCCACAGAAATTTGGGGCTCCGTTGCGGTGGCAAGTTGAGGGCGGCCTGTGTTCTCCTCGTGGCGACGCCACCCGGCGATTTGCCGTTCCTCCCTGTGGTTTCTCTTAACGGCTGGGAAGGTCTCGTTGTTTATGTCCAGAACAAAAGAGACATTTGAAAATTCGGCCTGACGATCCAACACCGGCCGATCTCTGCACCGCCTTCCTCTCTTTCCATCCTGCAGGCCGAACACGGCGAAGACCACCTGGGTCACTTTTACACCATCTCGCCCGAGGAAGTGAAGAAAATGCTCCCCCATGGGTTCCCAGCTCGGTTCAAACTCCAGGTGACGTGTCTGCCTTTCCACATGTGGCCGGGTGAGCCTGTGAACCCTGGGCTGGGCCCTCCAAAGCAGCCCCATGCTCTACCCTGATGTTGCTAAAATGACCCCTCTTTCTCAGGGGGTCTTCAAACCGGGCCCTTTTATGACTTGTGGACTTCAAGTCCCAGAATTCCTCAGCCAGGCACGCGTGCCTGACTGAGGAATTCTGGGACTTGAAGTCCACAAGTCATAAATGGGCCCGGTTTGAAGGCCCCCTGCTCTGTCTGCTTTCTCTTTCCCCTGACAGATGAAAACCTTCAACGAAGCTTGCGTCATGATTCGGCAGCCGGCGCTCGAACTCATTACCTACCTCAAGCACACCAACTTGGCTCATCCAGCCGTCCGATATCTCCTCTGTATCCTTTCCGACACAGCTGAGGCTGTTCTTTTCGCCGAGTGAGACCAGGCAAGTTTCTGGTCCTCGTGATGACGCCGTTGCGGAATCAGATTTAAGAACAGGGTTAGACCCAGCGGTTTGCAGGATCCCTTCTCCTTTGAAAAGATCCGTGATCCTACCCAGGTGGTCCTCACTTAGCGGCCGTTCAGAGTGACAGAGGATGTCCCCCGAGCCCTTTAGGTCAGGACCTCTTTTTGAAGTTGTGACGGCTGCTCGCATCGACAATCCCCAGTCGCACGGCTGCAATTTTGGACGCTGGGCACTCGGGGCTAGCTTTTGCAGCCCTTTGCAGCGTCCCGCAGTCAGGTGGCCACGATTCTCAGCGCCGTCGTTAACTTGGAACTGTCGACAGAACGAATAGACGTAACTCAAGGAATACCTGTAGATGCATGGGGATGGCTATGGCTTCTTCCTTAAAACGGTCTTGAAGATGGAGAGAAGACCACAGGGAAGACCATGGTTCTCTGCCATGCCGTTCATTATTGTGCAAGGCAGAACTGGGTCATCGTTCACATTCCAGACGGTAAGAGCAATACCGGTACCGCTTAGGCTTATATATTGCCCGATAACGTTTTGTGGCACGCTCGCGGCATTTTACAATGCAGGAGCATTATTAGCCTTTTTTAAAAAAAAAAATCCCATTTATATCTCGCCCTTCTCTGAAGACTCAGGGCGGCTTACAATCTAAGAAGCACAAATCAATGTGCTTAGCAATAGCCTTCATTCTATGTATATGCCTGCTTATTAGGGCTTTCGCCCCCTCCCAAGCAGCATTTTTTTTTTTACAAAGTCAGCTTATTGCCCCCCCAACAATCTGGGTCCTCATTTTTCTGACCTAAGTCCCCCTTGAGCCCGGTCAAGATCAGAATAACTGAGTTAGGACCTTAGAGGTAATAATAATAATAAAGTTGGAAGGGACCTTGGAGGTCATCTAGTCCAACCCCCCGCTCAGGCAGGAAACCCTACCCTATTTCAGTCCATCTTCTAGTTCAAGCATACCTATACCGTTTTAGACAAATGGTTGTCCAATCTCTTCTTAAAAACCTCCAGTGATAGAGCACCCATAAAAGTCTGGTGGCAAGCTGTTCCCCTGGATAACTCTCCTCACTGTCAGAAAGTTTCTTCATTCTAGATGGCTTTTCTCTTTGATCAGCTTCCGTCCGTTGCTTCTTGTCCTGCCTTCAGGTGCTTTGGAGAACAGGTTGATGCCCTCCTCTTTGTGGCAGCCCCTCACATATTGGAACCCTGATATCATGTCACCCTTAGTCCTTCCACCCACAGCCTGGCTCAAACTCCAGGGTGTGGGCAGAGTTAGCCTGCAGTAGTGGAATTCTAGCCATCAGGGCTCCTCTGAAGAATGCACCGTCCAGATTGGCCAGAGGTGTTATGCAGAAGCCATAACTTAAATGACCGATTAAAGCACTCTGCATTTTGATGTTCCCAGGCCTTACAACTTTTTTTTAACAATCCCTCTGCTTTGGGTTTTCTCTTTGACCATTAACTTACAAGGATCCTTGGGCAGCTAAATTCAACTCTCTGTATTTCTTTATTTTTTTAAAGAAAGGGTATTCCAAATTGTGTTTTTTTTTAAAGTTTGGGCAGTATTCGTGAGAGCGGAACTCTCATGAGATCAAGGGGAAAACGTCCTGCGAAAAAAAGGCCCTTTTATTCGGAGAGCTTCAACGGGATGGCGGTACCTTCGGGCCGATGCTGGACGTCCGAGGTTAGAAGGAGATGTTTGTTACATGTCTTTGCCTCACCGTCGTTCTTTCTCTCCCTGCCGCAGCTCACCTCTGGGTGAAGAATTGTAAAGAATTGCTGCCATCTTCCTACAATCCCGAGCGGTTAGACCAGCCCATGGAAGCGGCAAACTGGCTGAAGAATTTCAGAATCACCAATGAAAAGATTTTAGCCCAGGTTGGCAAAAAAATCTCTCTTAACCTTTGGGGAGGGAGAGAGAAAAACATCCATTCGATTTCCAGCTCGCCCTTGACTTAAAAGCCCATCCATTTAGTTCTTTTCTTCGGAAAGCTCCGTGGAATTTCCAGGGTCACGAGCAATAAATTTCTGGACATCTGTTGCTTTCACGTCCTTCTTTCAAGTTGCTTCACAACAGGGATTTTTCTCTCTTAATTTAGTGTTTCTTTTTCCTTGTCTGTGCGCACTGCAGATCAAAACACAACAGAAGTACATATGGGGCAAGCGTGATGTCACCGAAGAGGGCTGTTCTCTGCTAGACTTGACTGACAAGGTGAGGCTTCTATTAAAAGTGGAAGAACAGTGAAATTCGTACACCGTTCCTATTGAATTAACGCCAACTGCCTGTGGGGTAGTTTATTGCGAACTCCTTATTCACGGCTGTTTTACTTTAAAATCTCCGAGGGGCTTTACGGATTTCCCTAGCGTGTTAAAAGAGAGCCGGTTTCTTGTAGTGCTTCGGGTGTTAGGGTTAAGAGAAATTAGGAGACCAGGAGTTTGAAAGCTGGCTGGGTGACTTTGGCCCAATCACCAGGAGATGGTGAATTCTAGTTCTATCATAGCCATGAAAGCCAGTTGGGAGATTTCCTCTCAGCCTGACCTGCCCCACTGGGTGGTGGTTGTGGGGAAAGTCGGAGGCAGGAGCATTATGGAGGCCACTTTGAATTCTTAAAAAAAGAAAAAATAATGCCAGGATTTCATCACCACCCTGCAAACCACGGAGCTTGTAGCCCAGTTGTTCAGGGTGGCAAGATGGCCCACCGTTTCCTCCCTCCCTCCCTCCCTCCCTCCCTCCCTTCCTTCCTTCCTTCCTTCCTTCCTTCCTTCCTTCCTTCCTTCCTTCTTCCCTCCCTCCCTCCCTCCCTCCCTCCCTCCCTCCCTCCCTTCCTTCCTCAGGGCTTGGCTTGGGTGAAATATGCCAGCGATGCCGTCGGGGTGATCTTGAAAGAGCTGAAGCACCAATCCTGCCAAGGGTCATTCCGGCTGCTTGTGGCGGTGGATGGAATCAACTCCCTTTGGGGGAAGACGGCGTTGAAACATAACAAGCAAAACGTAGGTTCTCTCCTTGACTTGGCCCGGGACATTCGCTTTAAGTGTAGCTTAGCACATAAAGGTAGTCCTTGACTTAAGACCATTTGTTTAGTGACTGGACTAGCGGGGACCTGATAGCAGTCTCCCAGTATTTGAGCGACTGCCCCAAAGAAGAGGGGATCAACCTGTTCTCCAGAGCCCCTGAAGGCAAAACGAGCAATGGATGGAAATTAATCAAGGAGAGAAGCAACCTCGAACTAAGGAGAAACTTCCTGACTGTTAGAACAATTAACCAGTGGAACAACCCGCCTCCAGAAGTGGTGAATGCTCCAACGCTGGACGTTTTTAAGAAGAGACTGGACAGCCATTTGTCTGGAATGGTCTAGGGTTTCCTGCCTGAGCAGGGGGTTGGACTAGAAGACCTCCAGGGTCCCTTCCAACTCTGATATTCAGTGTTCTAATCTTCCCAGTGTATTGTCTTTAATGAGGGTGACGTAACGATCTTTTCCCAAATGTGCTGAAAATGTAACATTTTTCTCTTCCTCCTCAGGTCTCAGTGGAGGAGCTGACGCTGATACACAACCTCAGGAAGATGGTGGCAAACGACTGGGTGAGCACAGCACCCTTCCCTCCAGGAAGTTAAGACGGAGACAGAGCCGAGGCAGATGCCACAGCTTCCAGGAGGCTGGCCGTGGATAGGCTTGTGGCTCTGACCTGTTGTTTCTTGTGTGTTTCCAGACAGGAGGGGCCGTCGTAGCCACGCTCAGCCAAACAGGAGCACCCTACACGCTCCGACGGTTTTATTTGCCGCACGAACTTCTGGGACGGGTGAGTGAGCAGCTGGTCTGAAGGGCGAGTTGGAAGCCAGCTCTTAACGGAGTCCCACACTCCTCACCCTCATTGGCTTGGCTAATATTCAGAAGGAGTGGTCTGGCCTTTGTGCATGTCCGAACCTGGTGGCTTTCTTGCAGGTGTTTCATTACCAAGGCAACATCATCAGGGCTAGGAGGAGGGAGGAGGAGGAGGAGGAGGAGGAGGAGGAGGGATTGGGGTCCTTGGTGCTGTTTGAGCTTGGTGGTTTTCTTGGAGATGACCCAAGTAGGTAAAGTTCAACGTAGAAGGGAGTGAGGTTTCTACAAATCCTCCTCCTAGCCCTGAGGATGTCGCCTAGTTGGGTCATGAAACATCTGAAAGAAAACCACCAAGCTCAGAGAGGACCAAGGAGTCGTCGTCGTCATCCTCCTCCTCCTCCTCCTCAACCCCTTCTAGCACTGATGATGTTACCTAGCTGGGTCATGAAACGTCTGGGAGAAAGCCGCCAGCCTCAAGACAGCTCCAAGGACCCCACACTTCAACCCTGAGCTACGAATATTCCAAAGGAGGAGCTGGACGAGGGCAGGTTTCGCATTCTAGTTAATTGCCCTCCCTTTTCCCCGGACAAGCTGAAAGAATCTCCACTATCTAATCTCCTCGTATTCATCTTCATTCTACCCACCCCCGTTCTTTTTGTAAACTGCAGGAGGGTTTTGCCGCCCTGGAGCCTTTCGTTCCCATCCAGGTTTTCAACTACACAGATCTGGAGTTTGAGAGCTGCTATCAATATTATCTGGAACGCAAGTGGCTGCAGCACGAAAAAGGCAAGCTTCGCTATTTTCAGAGTCAGGCTGTGGGTTTGCTTGGCTTTCAGTTTCCTGCCTGGTTAAAAGGGCAGAGGGTAAAGTCAAGAGATTGGTTCACCTCTGGGTCAAGGCGCCAGGATAAAAACCAGGAGACGGTGAATTCTAGTCCCACCTTAAAAAAAATGAAAGCCAGCTGGGTGACTTTGGGCCAATCCCCAGGAGACGGCGAGTTCTAGTCCCGCCTTAGGCTTGAATGCAAACCGGGCGACTTTAAGCCAGTCCCTCCCTCTCTCAGCCCAGGCCACCTATTTCTGGGGAAAATGGAGGAAGCAGTATTAGGATTGTTCCCCATCTTGAATTATTTATAAAAATAATAAAGGTAGGATTAAAAAAATCGTAATTAATAAAATAAAGCTTGCTTTGTAAGATTATTTTTTTTGCGTTTCTTCCGGAGCCCGTTCCTAACCTGACCCTTTTTCTTTTTTCTTTTATATGTATATGAAATTCTTTCCATGCTGAAATAGCCAGCACCAAGGAGGGTCGACTGGAGCTCCGTTTTCTGTCTGGATGCAATCCCGGACTGTTTGAGCGAATCAGCGCTTTTTTGTAGCAAAGGATCTCTCCTGACACATGGACATCACGGCTTAAATTCCCTTGTAATAAATGCTTTTAAAGCTTCTTCTTTGGCATGTGCTCTTTTTACATTAACCGGGAATGTTGAGTCCTAGAAAACTTACGCTCTTTTTTTTTTTTTACCATCAAATGAATTCAAACCTGTTTACAGACACTGCCTCCTACGTATATTAAGCCCATCAAATTTTAACTCGGTGCGTTAGGAAGACGTGCTTGAAGTAAAGTTCAATTCTTAAGTAGATGCTGTTTCTATGATTAATTTTATGGTATTCTTTTCCTGTCTCCTCGTTCCGTTGGATTTTGTTGGTAGTGAAAGAAATTAACCTAAATCTAGGTAAAATCCAGAGGTATCAATAAAATAGATATTATTTATTTATTTATTTTTGGGACTTATATGCCGCCCTATCTCCCGAAGGACTCAGGGCGGCTAACAACAATAAAACGCAATAATACAAATGTTTAAAAAGATTAAACTAACAAGCCCCAGTGATAAAATGATAAAATATTAAAAATAGTCTACTTAAAAATCCATCGTCAGTCCAGGTCAGCCTGATGGAAGAGAAATGTTTTAAGACCGTGACGAAAGGACCAGAGATGCGGGGCCATCCGGAGCTCAATGGGAAGTTGATTCCACAGAGAAGGCCCTCCCCCAAATTCAGTACCACTTTATTACGTGAGAACATATGAGGATGATGGCTTTCTCAGACTTTGGACTAATTAATTTCAAATTGAGCTGCTCATTATACCTAGTATTTAGTAATGGAGTCTTGAGTTGTCCCCTTTCTCTCCTGCCGTTTATCCTGCTATGAATGCTCCAACACTGGAAGTTTTTAAGAAGAGACTGGACAGCCATTTGTCTGAAATGGTATAGGGTTTCCTGCCTGAGCAAGGGGTTGGACTAGATGACCTCCAAGGACCCTACCAACACTATTGTTTCTTCCTCTAGGTTGGTTGTTTTAGATCGCAGGCTTGCTGAGTTGAACAACCTGTATTCCAGGTAGATTTACGAGCAAAAAATGGAATAAACTTCCATTATTCAATTTACAATATGCTGCATGAAAAAAAAAATCCACTCAAATCTGTTATCCAATTCGCCCTATTAATTCCTTGAGACTAACATAGAGAAAATAATGGGCAGAGCGGCTCAGCATTCACAAGGATGAAAGGAGAAGGCAGGGCTTGTCCTTACCGGAAGTGACTGTTCACTCCCACCCCATTCCTATCCACTTAACCAATGAGGTTGCAGTCTATACCGAGGGGAACTACAAGAATGGAGGCCGTGCGCGGCTCCCTACCGATTGGTGACGAGAGCCAATCAAAAGACCGCGTTGGCTTTCCCCCTCCCCTTCAGTGGCGCGCGACGGACGGGCTACCATTCGCGCCTGCGCAGACTGAGTAATTTCCTCTTTTTTTTTTTAAACCCCCCCCCCTCCCTCTTCTTCAACGGCCCATGTCGCCCCTTTCGTAGCGGGAGCCCGAAACGAGAGCGCGGAGGGGGAACATGTCGGGGGTCCGCGAGGTGGTGACGCTTCAACTCGGCCACTACGCGAGCAGCGTGGGCGCTCACTGGTGGGGCCTTCAGGTAAGCCGAGGCACCGAGCGCGCATGCGCCGACAGAGCGTTGTGGTTTTGTTTTTTTGTTTTTAATGTGGATGGCGTCATTCCGAAAGACGCACGCGATTGGCCCTCAGCCCACAGACTGGGCGTGGCTTACGCATGCTCCCGTCAGCCCAGCTCTCCAGTGAAGCTGTCAGCAAATGTGCGAGTTGCCAATGTTTACACGCATGCGCGCTTGTACACGTGTGTGCATTTTGTCCTATGCATTTGCACACGTGCATTACAGTGTATCTTCCACCAGTATGAACTGGCCTGCATGGCTTTTTTTTCTTTTTTTTCCCCCAGCATGCTTTTATCCTCATAAGAGCCCTGCAAGGTAGTCCACAATGGGCTGGGCCAGGATAATGAGGGCTGCTGCGAAGGATTTCTTCTCTCTTTCTTTCTGTCACTTCTTTGAAGATCCTGGTGGATTTTTGCAACGGATCGCCCACATGTCTCCATCCCAGCATTCTAAGCTATCATAAGTCGCTTTTTTTCAGCGCTGTTTATAGCTTCCAACGGTCACTAAACAGAGCGTCGTGAATCGAGGACCACCTGCAACTGCAGAAAGGCTGGAGACGTAAGACAAAATGTTTCAGTGACGGGGGACCAACAGGCTGCTCAGACTGAGATTTCTTTGGCTTTATTAACTTCTTATCCTTCCGTTTTAGTACACCGGACATTACGATCGGAAGGGACCTCGGAGGTCTTCTAGCCCAACCCCCCGCTCGAGAGCAGGAGACCCCAGAGATCTTCCATCCAATCCGATTTTTCTGAAGTCTTCAACCTTTTAATGTCTGCTTTCCAGGAAGCTCTGTTCTTATCCAATTCCACGGCTTCGGACGTAGACGAGGTCATCCAGCATGACGTCCTGTTCCGAACGGGGAGGACTTTGCAAGGACGGGAGACGTTCACCCCCCGCCTCATCCTGATGGACCTCAAAGGTGACGAGTTCAAGGCTGGTAAATCCTGCCAAGAAGCACCGGAGGCGTTGTGGGAGGTTGTCAAAAAACGGGTGCGATTTCCCTTCACGAACGCCTCGCTTATCAGCAGAGGTTCTGTTTGCCTTTGGAGACGTAAAGTGAGGACTGCCTGCCTCTTGATGTCTTTCGGTCTACCAGGGGTCTCTAAAACCAGAAACCTGTGTGTTTTTTTTTAATTTCTGGGCAGAAAGTCTCGCCGCTTTGAAACAGGAGGGATACCTGTACGAGGATCCGAAAACCAACAGCCCCGTAGCTTGGTGAGCGGATTTTTCCAAGGGCAATTAGCTATTTTTTTCTCTCTCCTTTTTCTTTCTTTCCTACCCCTGGTATAGGGTTTCTTGCTTGAGCGGCGGGGGTGGGGGTTGGACTAGATGACCTCCCAGATCCCTTCCAACTTTCATAATTATTATTACTTAACAACAGAAATTCTGGTCCCGACTGTATTTCCTACTCTGGTTGATACCAATGCATCTTTTCCTTCCAGGAAGGGGAACCTCACAACGCACCAGCAAGATCCAGTCCCTCCCAGTCCCGTTTTGGAAGGACTTGACCAGCCTGAGGTGAACCTCTCTCTCCCTCCCTCCCTCCCTCCCTCTCTCTCTCCCCCCACGCAAAAGCTTATACAAATCATTGGAGGTTACATCAGTCTTGGGGATGGATAAACAGGGACCAGAGATCTGATTTATTTATTTACTTTGTCCCATGACAGCTCTTCTCCTTTTTTCTCTCTATTTCAGGGTGAGACGTTTTCCAATGGCGATTTCGCATCCAAGACCCTCTCTGCTGATAAAGAAGTCTGTGTGTTTGTGGGTGTGTGCGTGCGTGCGCGTGTATAGTGCTCAGGGTCTTACCTCTAATGGGGCCTGCCTGCTTTATTTTTATTTGATTGCATTTTTATTTTATTTTTATTCTTTTTTATTTTAATTCCATTTATATCCCGCCCTTCTCTGAAGACTCACGGCGGCTTACAAGCTTAGCAGTAGCCTTCATTCTATGTATATTTTATTTATTTTAATTTCATTTATATCCCGCCCTTCTCCGAAGACTCAGGGCGGCTTACAAGCTTAGCAGTAGCCTTCATTCTATGTGTATGCCTGCTTATTAGGGCTTTTGCCCCCCCCCCCCAAGCGGCATTATTACAAAGTCAGCTTATTGTCCCCAACAATCTGGGTCCTCATTTTACCTACCTCGGAAGGATGGAAGGCTGAGTCAACCTTGAGCCTGGTGGGAGGCGAACCTGCACTAATGGCAGGCAGCTGGTGTTACTTAAGGAGGCATTAGCCCACTGCTCCACCAAGGCTCATTTTATTTTATATGTTTCTTTTTAATTTAATTAATTGCAATTTATTTTATATTTTATTTTATACAAGCTTTTAATTAATTGCAATTTTTTTTAATTTGTTCCGTTTTAGTTTATATAAGTTTCTTTTAATTCATTTCATTTCATTTTATATTTTACTTATATTGTTTTATTTGGTGGGACTTCAGCTCCCAGAATTCCCCGGTTAGCACAACAACTGGGAGTTGAAGTCCACGAGCCTTCAAATTGCCACATTTGGAGACCCCTTTCTTAGATTTTATAGTAGTTTTGGAGCGTCTGAAATTTTGAGTAGAGGAGCTGGCCGAAATTCAGCTTGCCGGAAACAGCACATCAACTAAAGGGCTTGGTTCCCACCGCAAAGACCCTCGGTTCCAGCACCTTGCTGAAACGTGGCCCGTGCATCTCCTGGTGGTCTCTTTTCCCAGGAAAGCCGCAGCAGCTCACGAAGCCCCTCGCATCGGAGAGCCCAGCGCCCGCTTGGTCTGACTTCCTCCGTACCAATCTCCACCCACGGAGCATCCTGACCATCCACGAATACAACCGCGAGGAGTGAGTCGGGGGTCCTGCCTGGGCGGTTCTTAGGCGGGGAGGAGGAGGGGGGGGAACCATTCTCCCAATTTTTTTAGGGGGGTGGGGGGAGAAATCCTGTCTCTCCTGGCTAACAAATTCGGCTACCTGTCCGCTGCAGAGAGTCCAGCCGGCTGGAGGCGTTCGGACAAGGAGAAAAACTCCTGCAGGACGGCCGGTACCTTGAGGAGCTGGAGGATCGGCTGCATTTTTACGTGGAAGAGTGTGATTACTTGCAGGTAAGTAATCCACCCGGCACGGATCTTTGTGCCCTTGTGGCTGGAAAGCAGGGCTCTCCCAACTTTAAAACTTGTGAACTTCAACTCCCATGAACGATAGCTGGGTGCTTTTCTGCCCATCACCAGGAGACTAGGAATTCTAGTCCTGGCTTTGGCATGGCTTGTCGGGGAATTCTGGGAGTTGAAGTCCACGAGTCTTACAAGTTACCCAGTTCGGAGATCCCTGCCAAAATGTGCAGGGAGGAATCTTGGAACTTCCCTGGGGTTTCTACCATCCAGTTTGCACGCTGGGAGTTGTAGTTCAGCCACTCTCGGAAGACCACCAGCCTTTTCCCCCTGCTTTCCAGGCTCCCGGGTGCTGATCCCAGATTTTCGCGCACGGTCTCGGCCACCCCTTTGCTCTTTCCGCCGTTTCTCAACCGTCCCGGTTTGGAAAGGAGCCCGGCTGGCATTTTAGCTCTCTAGGAAGTCTCCAAAAATCACCTGCACCCTCTTTTTTTTTCCCCTGGCCCAGGGTTTTCAGTTGCTCTGTGACCTCCACAACGGTTTCTCGGGTCTGGGATCCAAGGCAGCCGAGCTGCTACAGGACGAATACGCGGGAAAAGGCATCTTGGCATGTGGGCTGACGCCAGTGCTTCGCTCCAATGCAAGTGGGACTCTTTTGTCTTTTGAATATTGGTGTATTAACGAAGTTTGATGCTTGCCTGTACTGTTTTTTATAAATAACTCAGGGCAATGGACATACCTCATGCCCCTTTTGCCGCCTGCTTTTCCCACAATGACAAGTCTGGTGGGGTGGGGTGGGGTGAGAGGGAGGGACTGGCCCAAAGTCACCCAGCTGGCTTTCATGCCTAAGGTGGGACTAGAACTCACTGCCTCCCGGTGATTGTCCCAAAGTCACCCAGTTAGCTTTCGTACCTAAAGTAGGACTAGAACTCACCATCTCCCAGTGATTGTCCCAAAGTCACCCACTTCCTAAAGTAGGACCAGGACTCACCGCCTCCCAGTGATTGTCCCAAAGTCGCCCACTTAGCTTTCGTGCCTAAGGTAGGACTAGGATTCCCCGTCTCCCGGTGATTGGGCCCAAACTCAACCCAAGTTGGATGGCAGAACTAGAACTTGCCATGTCTTGCTTTCAAAGCCAGCGCCAGCAGCACTACACCAACCTGGGGCTCCCGTCTTCTCCGCAGCGGCCCCGAAGATGAGCAGCACTAGTTCCCAGGGCTCGCTGAGGACTAGCGGCATGCCGAGGACGGAAGTCACAGTTTAGGGATGCTGAAAGCAGGACTCGCATCCTCTCGCGTTGTCTGGTGACCTGCCTCATCGTTCCTCTATGTTTTTGTGTTTGTTTGGGGTTTTTTGGGAGACAAACCAGCAGGAGTGGAATAACTTCTGAAGTTCACGTCCTACGATTGTACGTTAGGCTGAAGGAGGCGCTTGTCTTTCTCTCTGTCTCGGCAGCTCCCACACCGGAATTTCTACCGGCTCATGAACATGGCACTGGGCATCGTCCGGCTTTCCAGCTACAGTTCGCTCTTCTGTCCCTTGTCACTAAACGAGAACCTGGGGCTCAAACTGGAGGGCCCGGTTTCTCTGCCCTACGTCCACTACGAGGTGAGCTTTCCTAAATGCAAGAACGAGGCCCCGGAACGAGGGTGGAGTGGAATTTATTTCGCCCCCTTTTATGACCTTTCTAGCCACAGTTGTTAAGGGGATCACTGCAGTTCTTAAGTTAGAAAGACGGCGGTTAAAAGTGAATCTCTGCTTGTCAGAAGGTCGCAAAAGAGGATCAGGTAACCCAGGGACACTGCAACCGTCATAAATAGGAGTCAGCTGCCAAGCGTCTTCTGAGTCTTGATCACGTGGCCACATAAGTGGGGGGAAAATGGTCAAAGTCACTTAGAACAGTCGTGAAATGGACTGCCTAAAATACGGGGGTATTTCTATTTTTTATCATTCCATCTAGCCCTCTCTGGATTATCACACGAGCGCCATCCTCGCCACCGCCCTGGACACGCTCACCGTCCCCTACCGGCTCCAGACCTCGGACATCACCGTGGCCAGCCTGACCGAAACGCTGAATTTCTCCGGGCGGAAGGTCTGACCGTCTGACTTTGACAATCCGGATCCCCTGGCTATAGATATTTAAATGCATTTAAATTATATTTAATTAATATAAAATTATATTAGCTATCTGGTCCACTACCTGAAGGATGCAGAGATAAGACAGACAGACAAGATAGATAGATTGAGATGATACAGATGGATAGAGATGATATGATAAGATTGATATAGATGATATAGATATAGATAGATTGATAGATGATATAAGATATAGATTTAGATGATAGGATGATAGATGATATAGACAGATATAGAATAGATGATAGATTGATAGATGATAGAAAAATATAATGACAGATAGATAATAGACAGAAGATATAGATTGATATAGATGATAGATTGATAGATGATATATACAGATAGATATAGAATAGATGGTAGATTGATAGATGATAGATTTAGGTAGATATAGAAAAATATGACAGATAGATAGATAGATAGGACAGACAATCTGGAACACTGCAACCGTCATAAATACGAGTCAGTTGCCCGTCTGAATTTTGATCACATTGTGAAAAACGGTCATAAGTCCCTTTTTTCAATGCCGTTGTAACCTTGGCCAGTGACTAAACAAACGGTTGTTAGGACTTCCTGTATAACCTGGATAGTCCTGACTCTACCTTGGTTTCCGAGGGAACCACGGGGGTGGGAGTGGGGGTCTAACTCCAAAGAACCAGATCGGACCCCCCAAAAGAGACATCTCCCCTCCCGCCCTCTGCTTCCCTTCCCCAGGTGGCCGAGGCCTCAGTTGCCCTTCCCTTCCCCGTGGCAGAGGACCAGTCTCTCCCCGACGCCTTGTACGACCAACAACCCAGCACGACCTGGTGTGCGTTGTCGTCTTGCGGCAAACGAGCCGATGCCGGCTGCTTTGCTCAGTCGGTTGTGTTGCGAGGGATCGGCAAGCAGCAGCAAGTGAGGTGGGCCTCTTGACTCTGCCCTTGGGTTGTGTGTGGCTCGCACTCACCCTCTCACAGGGTCTGTCCCTTGCGCGTGCTTGCACACGTGTGTCTTTGTGGGTCTTGTGTGTGTTTTATATCGCTCTTTGCAAATAAGCGGGCGAGTGACTAGCTTATCAGCTGCAGTGATTCCCTTAGCAACAGTGGTGAGAAAGGTGGTAAAACAGGGCAAAACTCCACAAGTGTCTCCCTTAACGACAGAAATGTTGGGTCTCCCTTGTGGTCGTGAGTCAAGGACTGCCTGTATTGCAGCTAAGTCGGCGAGTCTGCTCTGGGTTCTCTGAAACAAGATCATCTGGGGCAGGGGTCTTCGAACTGGGCCCTTTCGAGGACTGGTGGACTTCCAACTCCCAGAATTCCTCAGCCAGGCAGGAATTCTGGGAGTTGAAGTCCACCAGTCCTCAAAGGGCCCAGTTGGAAGACCCCTGATCTGGAGGAATAATCAAGATTCCTGGCGTCTTGGCTGATTCAGAGACGGCATTTTGGGCAGAGAAGCGACCCAATTAATAATTCTGCTCTCCCCGTGGCTGCTCCGGGGGTCTCTTCACAACCCAGCCCTCCCCCCCCCCCGTTGTAACTTGAGGTCTCTCCCTTCTTATATTCCTTCCAGCAACGCCCCTCCAGGGACTGAACCCAAGTCCGTCCTTCACATGTGTGAGACCGGACCGGAAGTCCTGGCCCGCTATTTACACACCATCTCGCCTCGGACCCTGAGGTCGGTGGTCCGGCCAGCCTGGGCAAGGGAGGGAGGGGATTGTGGGTGTGGGTGGGTGTGTTTGTGTAATGTTCCCGTTCAAACCTCCCGGTCCTTTCCTCGCACAGCACCTCGCTTTTGCTGCAAGGGCCCTGCAAGCTTTTGGCCCCGTACCCCCAGTTTTTCTCGCCTTTCCTGAACAAGCACGGATTGCTCTCCGAGAAGCCATCGCGCAGCCCAGCAAGTAAGGACAGACACACAAACACACACGGTGCGACTTAGGGAAGGCATCAAGGGGCTCAGGTTGCGCGCTAAGCCACAGTGGCGTTGCCCGAGTGTAGACGCTGCTGTCGGTGCTGCAAATTGCTTTAGCTGAAGCAGTGTTTTCACCCGGTTTCCAAATGGAATCATTTAAGGTGGGTGGCCTTCAACTCCCAGAATTCCCCGGCCAGCATAATTTAAGATGGGCGGACTTCAGTTCCTAGAATTTCCCCAGCCGGAATGGTTTAGCATGGGAGGACGTCAACTCCCAGAATTCCCTTGCCGGAACGCTTAAGATATTTGGACTTCCAATAGCCAGAATTCCTCAGGCATCCTGCGTTAAGATGGGTGGACTTCCTGCTGGCTGGGGAATTCTGGGTACCGGAAGTCCCAACATCTGCCACGGTGGAGAAGCAGGGAGGCTGACCATGATGATCCACCAGTTTGAGGAAGCGAAAGAGGCACCGTCAATTGGCAGTACCCAATCCTGTAAAAAAAACCCATGAATTTACTAATCCAGCCGAATACAGGAAACCCCACCACTCAGCAATTTTTTCCTCTCTCCTCCCGCAGAGGTCGAATGCTTCCCGGTCTTAGCTGCCTTCCAATCCTCGGCGGGCTTGTACCAAACCCTCGGCGGCTTGTACCGGGAGCTGCACGGAACGGACGTGCGGCGGTGGGCAAGTTTTTTCTCCGATGGGATGGAGACGGACGACTTCCAAGAGGCCCTGGACGAGCTGCGGACGCTGTCCCTCTGCTACAAAAAAGGCAGCCCGGACGAAAGCTCGGACGGCGACGATACAGACTGAGCTCGCTCTTCGCTCGTCGGATCGCGTTTAAAATAAAACAGAAATCAAACCTGGCGAAAACGCCGCCTCCTTTGCGTGTTTTTTTTTTTTTTGAGATGGCGTTAAAAAAAGGAATCTGGAAGAAACGCCGCCTCGGCGGTCTGCTTTAATTCTTTACAATACCATCGGCTCAATAAATATTCAACCCCCCCCTCCCCGTTAATTTATACATTTCCTACTTTTTTTTTTAAAAAAAAAGGATATTTACAGATCCGAGAAAGGGTGGGGTTTTCCCCCCCCCCCTCCGCTCCACAAACAGCCCAATTAAAAATCGACAAATCTTCGGGGTCTCCAAAAGGAGCCGCGGAGCGAAGGGGGCTGAAACACAGGCCGAGGAAACCCCCCTCCCCAAACGTTCCTCTCTTTGACCTGGATTAAAATCCCGGTTCTTCGGGGTCATCCTCCGACAGGGCGGGCTCTTTGTCGGAAAGCTGGTCGGCGTTGCTGGTGCTCATCCCGTCTTCCTCGTCGTCCGAACTGACCTCGCAGGCCGTGTGGAACAAGGTCATCAGTTCGCGGAAACGGTGGGCCACCTGCATGGAAGAAGCTGCCGTTATTTATTTATTTTATTTATTTATTTAATTCCATTTATATCCCGCCCTTCTCCGAAGACTCAGGGCGGCTTACAAACTTAGCAGTAGCCTTCATTCTATGTATATTTTATTTATTTTAATTCCATTTATATCCCGCCCTTCTCCGAAGACTCAGGGCGGCTTACAAGCTTAGCAGTAACCTTCATTCTATGTATATTTTATTTATTTTAATTCCATTTATATCCCGCCCTTCTCCAAAGACTCAGGGCGGCTTACAAACTTAGCAGTAGCCTTCATTCTATGTATATTTTATTTATTTTAATTCCATTTATATCCCGCCCTTCTCCGAAGACTCAGGGCGGCTTACAAGTTTAGCAGTAGCCTTCATTCTATGGATATGCCTGCTTGTTAGGGCTTTCACACACACCCCAAGCGGCATTAATACAAAGTCAGCTTAATTACCCCCAACAATCTGGGTCCTCATTTTACCTACCTCGGAAGGATGGAAGGCTGAGTCTCAAGGAGTGGAAGATGGGTGGGCTTCAGCTCCCAGAGAATCCCCCAACTTGGCTTGTGCAAACTTCTATGCCCAGAACCCCCCCCACCCCACCCCAGGACAGAATAAATGGACTTCCGAGTCCCAGAATCCGCCAGGCAGCATGTATGGACCTTAACTCCCAGAATCCCCCTGTCTAGCTTATGTGGATTTTAATTCCCAGAGTATCTCAGCCAGAACGAGTCCCAGAATTCCCCCGGCAGCAAGTATGGATTCCGACAAGCAGAATTCCCCACCAACATATATGGGCCTTAATTCCCAGAATCCCCCAGTCTAGCTTGTGCAGATTTCAATTCCCAGAATCCTTCAGGCCAGAATATAGGGATTTCCGAGTCCTAAAATTCCCCAGGCAGACTTCAACTCCCAGAATCCCCTAGCTGGCTCGTGCAGAATTCAGCTCCCAAATGAAGCACATGCTGGCTTTCCAAATTCGGGGAGTTGAAGTCCACAAATCTTAATATTGCCAGGTTTTGGAGACTCCCCCCCCCACCCAAAATTAAATCTCTTGCTTCTTTATCCAAGATTCCCCGCCCTGCTGGGTCCTGCCGGAGACACCTTTGAGCAAAGATTAGAGCGGGTGGGTGGGTAGAGCGCCAGAAGGAAGGCCCACCTCATCTGGGGTCTTGTTGCGCAGCTGTTCAGAGATGGCGCTGAAGGTCTTCGGATCGGCCCCTCGCTCCTGGCAGGTGGTCAGGATCACCCGGTCAGCCTCCCTGGAAGAGAAAGGGTGTAGGGAGGGAGTTTGGATTTCACCCATCCGTCCATTGTCCGAGAAAAATATAAAATAAATAAAATCATGAGCTGAAAGGGACCTGGGAGGTCTTCTAGTCCAACCCCCTGCTCAGGCAGGAAACCTTAGACCATTCCGATCAAATGGTTGTCCAATCTCTTCTTGAAAAACTCCAGTGACGGGGAAGGAAGGAAGGAAGGAAGGAAGGAAGGAAGGAAGGAAGGAAGGAAGGAAGGAAGGAAGGAAGGAAGGAAGGAAGGTGAAAGGGACCTTGGAGGTCTTCTAGTCCAACCCCCTGCTCAGGCAGGAAGCCTTAGACCATTCCGGTCAAATGGTTGTCCAATCTCTTCTTGAAAAACTCCAGTGACAGAGAAGGAAGGAAGGAAGGAAGGAAGGAAGGAAGGAAGGAAGGAAGGAAGGAAGGAAGGAAGGAAGGAAGGTGAAAGGGACCTTGGAGGTCTTCTAGTCCAACCCCCTGCTCAGGCAGGAAGCCTTAGACCATTCCGGTCAAATGGTTGTCCAATCTCTTCTTGAAAAACTCCAGTGACAGAGAAGGAAGGAAGGAAGGAAGGAAGGAAGGAAGGAAGGAAGGAAGGAAGGAAGGAGCGAGCTGAAAGGGACCTTGGAGGTCTTCTAGTCCAACCCCCTGCTCAGCTGGGTCCTTCCGCCCTCCGTTTTCTAAGCTGCTGCCAGGATGCGACCCGTCATAAATCTTGTCAATAAATCCAGACATAATCCCTTGGCTTAGACAGCCTTAAAAATCGGTCAGGATTCCCTAAACCAGAGCGGCTTGCTTTAGAGTAGACCAGGCGTGAAAAGCTCGCGCTCTGGAACTAGGCAAGTGTTTTGAAGCCAGCCCATGTCGCTAGCCGCCCCCTCCCCCAAATCCCGACCCTCTTCTTAAGACAAACATCAGAGATAGGAACGGGGGGGGGGCACCCACCTGGTCCACAAGACCACCTTCTCCCCCGTCGAGCTGACCTTGATGTTCTTGGCACACACGGTGGCTTCGATGGTCCTCTGCTGAGGGTCTTCCCCCGCCACCGGGCCACCGGCCACGACAGGGGTCAAGCCCTCTTCCTTGTGTGAGTGGACATCCCCTCCCTCGGGGGCTTTTCCTGTTGGACTCACGGCCTGCCGGCTGCTGGCTGCGGAGATCTCCGGCTGATCCTGCAGGCCCTCGCTCGCCCCCAAAGTCTTCGGGGCCAGGTCTTCGGAGGCCGTGGACAGCACCTCCCTGGCGTTGGGCTTCGGGGTCACCGAGGGGGGCTCCGTGAGCTTCAACCGAGAAGGGACGAGGGTCCCGGCTAGGGAGGGAGCGGAACCGGGATCTGGCCCGGCTGCTTTGGGAGGGCGCTCGGTCTCCGAACGGTCTGGGTTGGGGACTGAAGGTGGCTCCCCACTCCTGGGGCCGAGTCCCACCTCTCGTCGTCCCTCCGTGGGGTCAAGGCCGCTTTTCGGGCGGTGGGCTTTGGGGGGGCTGGCCCCCCTCGGAGGCAGCGGCCGAGCTGCAGGAGAACTCTTGGCGGGCTCGCCCCCATTTTGAGGGCAGGGAGGGGCAGGGGGAGGAGAGGTCTCCGGGGTTTTGCCGGCGGATGGGGGAAGGGCCTCCGGAGGAGCATCTCTGGACGAAAGGGGCTTCGCTTCCAGACGAGCACCTGGGATGCAGGGAGAGGGAGGGGAAGGGGAGTGGGGGGAGGAGGGTGAATCCAACTGGACCCAGCAGGTCAGCTTCCCAATCAGTTTCCTAAGGTGGGGAGGGGAGGGGAGGGAGGGAGGGAGAGATGGAAAAAAGGAAGTAAGGAGGGAAGGTGGGAAAGAAGGAACGAAGAAATAGGGAGGGAAGAACAAGGAGGGGGGGGGAAAGGGCAGGGAGGGAGGGTAGGAGGGAATGAATGAGGAAAGGAAAGGAAAAAGGAAAGGAAAAAGGAAAAAGGAAAGGAAAAGGAAAGGAAAAAGGAAAGGAAAAAGGGAAGGGAAGGGGAGGATTCCTTTCCCCAAAGGGACATTTGCATCTGATGGGACAGCCCCCCCCCCAGTCCAAAATCCAGCCGGTCATCCTGCAGACCGACCCCCTTCCCTAACCCGACTGCAACTCCCCCCCTTTCCCCCCGCCAAAACCCACCTCCTCCTGCAGACTCGCCCTTCCGGCTGGCGGCTCTGATCCTGCCGGGGGCGGCTTCCCCGTCGTCCCTCCTCTCCGCGCTGCCCTCGGGCGGCTCCTTCCCTTCCGGCCGAGGGCTGGGCTCCCGCTGCCCCCGGCCCTCGGCCAGCTCGCCCGGCTCTTTGCTTCTGGAGCCTTTGGGGTCTCCCACCTGCGGGAAGAGCCGGCCACGCCCGTCAATCTTTCGGGGGAACGGCTGGCTACGGACCCCCATTCCCCAATTCTCCCGCTCGGCTGGTTTCAGCAAACCCCCCCCCCCAATAGGGGCTTTCAGCCCTCTCCGGGCCCCCTCCCCAAGACCCTCCCCCCTCCTGACCTTGCTGCAGCAGTGGGCGCAACTCCGTCGCTTGCTCCGCTTCAGCCGGGGGTCCCCGCTGCCCTCGTGGCAGGAGCCACACCAGTCCTTCTGCCCGTCCAGCCACTCGGCCTCCTGCAAAGGGGAGCCGGGATCCAAAATGAGCGACAGGATCGGTCAGGCCAGCCTCTCTGTGGGAAGGGCTGACCCGACCTTCAGCCAGCTGCGAGGCCTCCCTCCCGGGTGCCCAAAGAGCTGGCTCCATGCCAGGGCAAGTCTCTCCACCGTCCTTGCTTAACGACCTCTAATCGGGACCGGCAACACCGTCATTAAGCAAAGCAATTGTTAAAGAGAGGCAGCACGGGAATGCCTGGCTTAGTGACAGCGGTTTCCCGCAGGAGCTGTGAATTTATTTATTTTTAATAAAAAGATTTATCTGGCTGTCCATGTTTCAACCTACTCTGGGCTGCTCTCAATCAAAGCCTGGATAGATAGATAGATAGATAGATAGATAGATAGATAGATAGATAGATAGATAGATAGATAGATAGATAGATAGATAGATAGATTACAAAGACGATAGATAATGATAGAGGGAGGGATAGATAGACAGGCAGGCAGACAGACAGATTACACAGAGGATAGAGATAGAGAGACAGATAATAAAAGAGCGAGGGAGTCATGATAGATTAGATTAGATAGATAGATAGACAAGACAGACAGACAGATAGATAGATGAGATTACAATGATAATAGATAATGGTAGAGGGAGGGATAGCTAGATAGACAGGTGGATAGACAGATTACACAGGATATAGATAGATAAGAGGGAGGGAGAGTCAAAATAGATAACATAGATATACAGATAGATACAGATAGATGATACACAGACGGACAGACGGATGGACTACACAGAGGATAGAGACAGACAGGCAGACAATGATAGGATTTCCACCTTCTCGGCATTCTGACTCCCCAGCTCCTTCCGTCTCTTGTTCTTCGAGGCGGCGTGGACTTTGGGCGGCTCTTCCTCTTCTTCCATGTCTGGCAGCGAGACCTCTTCAAACCCGTCAAACTGGAAGGAGAGACGAAGCCAGGTTTACCCCTTGCAGCTTCAGGTGTGCCTCCCATCCGCCTCGTTAGCTGGGAGGATCAGAACTCTTGACCTCCCCCTCCCCCAAATCCATTCCCCTTCCCGGGGCGGACCAGAAGAGGCCAGGGAGGCAAACGCCCCCCCCCAACCTCGTATTCTTTCTCCTCCGTCCAATTGATTTCTTCAAAATCTCCCAGACGGCTGGCCGAGGGGCGCAGGTGATCGAAGAAGACGGAGAACTCGTCCTGGAGGTGATCGTGTCCTTTCAGCAGCTGCCACATCTGGTTCTTCAGCTAAATCCAGATGTTCAAGACGGTTAAAACAAGCAAGCAAGCAAGCAATGGAAACGGTTTGGAAGTCACAAACTACCCCCCAAAAAAACCCCAAACCAAAACAGCGCGCAAACTTCCCTGTTTTACTTAATTTTATCCGGCTTGTTCCTTGTTTGCTGTGTTTCTGATAGCACCAACAGCTACCTCAGTTGCAATCCCAGAACCCCTTCGGCATTGACAAAATCCCCGTCGGTCAATTGCGAAAGGCAGCATGACTCGGAACAGCTTAAATCCTCCCTTTGACAACATCGAGCCACAACATCTGCCTAACCCAAAACCTTGGGAAGTACTCGAGAAGGGCATCCAAACGATACACGGAGTATGAACATCTGGCTATGTGTTATTAGGGCTCAACCGCAGTCGCCCAGACGTTCAGATCAGATTTGGCATTTTTGTCCACCTATTCTTGCAGACATTTCCTCACCCAACTAGTTAATATCATCAGTGCTAGGAGGAGGTGGGGTTTGCGGGGAGGAGGAGAAGGAGAACTGTGGGGTCCTTGGTGCTCTCTGAGATTTTCCTGCGGACGTTTCATTACCAGACTAGGTAACCTCATCAGTGCTACACCTAAGGTGTGGGAAGGAGCGGGGAGAAAACGTCTTACTTCCACGATCTCTTGGGGGACACACTCCGCACAGTTCTGCAACACCTTGATGATCTTCTGGTGGTGGGACGGGTTCTCAGCAAAGCAGATCTCCAACCGCCGAAGGAACGTCCGGCTCTTCTCAAAGGCCTGCTGCTCCTCAAACTGGTGGGAGACCAACAACAAAAAAATGGATCTTATCCGCCTGAGGACAACCCAGGCGCTGACCCAATCGGGGACTAGCTGTGCTAGACTAAGCCGGTCCGTGGATCCCAACGGTTTTCTCTCCCCTCCTAAGCCTCAACCCGCTTGCCAAGCAGAGCTGCCCACCCCCGCCTGCAGCTGACTCACCAGCCCGCACTCCAGAGCTTGTTCGGGCAACAGGAAGGCTGCAAAGTCGGTCAGCAGTTGAGGCCAATCCTGAAGGAGGGTTTGCAGCCGGGCGTAGAGGTCGACGGCCGTCTGCTTCTGCAGGTTGTTCTCAAATTCATAAATGTTGCGGAGGAATTCTTTGTATTTGCCCGGGACGAGGCGCAGGGCTTCGCGGACCTGTGGCGACGAGCATTTCCCCGGTAAATGTCTCTGGAGGTTCTCGGCCATCCTGGTTGTCCCAAAAGTGCTTTTTTTTCAGGAGGCAACTGGACTTTCTTGTTTCCCTTTGAAGAAGTTTCGCTTCTCCTCCAAGAAGCTTCTTCAGCTCTGACTGGGACGGTGGGGAATGGAAGCATTTATACTCCTTTGAGACAGCTGGTCATTTGCATCCTTTCAGAGGGTCATTGAGGCCACTTGGAGGTTTGTCTGTGTCCTCAGGGTCAGCTGAGTGGGGCAAATGGGTGTGGAACACAATCCTTTCAGCAGTTCCAAGAAGGCTCCTCCCCCATTTGGACCGCTCAGGTGACCCCGAGGACACAGACAAACCTCCGAGTGGCCTCAACGACTCTCTGAAAGGATGCAAATGATCAGCTGTCTGCAAGGAGTATAAATCCTTCCCATCCAGGAAGCTTCTTCAGCTCTGACTGGGACGGTGGGGAATGGAAGCATTTATACTCCTTTGAGACAGCTGGTCATTTGCATCCTTTCAGAGGGTCGTTGAGGCCACTTGGAGGTTTGTCTGTGTCCTCAGGGTCAGCTGAGTGGGGCAAATGGGTGTGGAACACAATCCTCTCAGCAGCTCCAAGAAGGCTCCACCCCCATTTGCACCGCTCAGGTGACCCCGAGGACACAGACAAACCTCCGAATGGCCTCAACGACTCTCTGAAAGGATGCAAATGATCAGCTGTCTGCAAGGAGTATAAATCCTTCCCATCCAGGAAGCTTCTTCAGCTCTGACTGGGACGGTGGGGAATGGAAGGATTTATACTCCTTTGAGACAGCTGGTCATTTGCATCCTTTCAGAGGGTCGTTGAGGCCACTTGGAGGTTTGTCTGTGTCCTCAGGGTCAGCTGAGTGGGGCAAATGGGTGTGGAACACAATCCTCTCAGCAGCTCCAAGAAGGCTCCACCCCCATTTGCACCGCTCAGGTGACCCCGAGGACACAGACAAACCTCCGAGTGGCCTCAACGACCCTCTGAAAGGATGCAAATGACCAGCTGCCTGAAACGAGTATAAATCCTTCCCTTCCCCACCATCCGGTCAGAGCTGAAGAAGCTTCTTGGATGAGATGTGTGTCAAAGCATGCACAGTCTTATTGTGCTGAGATAACCCAGGGGTAAAACACAGTAAACAGTGGTTTGTAATAAGTGGTGGTTTACCTTAACACTATCTACAATCTCATACACCAGGAACAATATACATACGCGTGCTAATTCAGCAGGATCCAATAAACCACAATTACAGTAGGAAATAGAAGAGAGAAAACACATCAGCGGACCCTTCTCTTTTATAAAAAGGCTCTTAAAGAGACACAGACCCTGCTGAGTCATTCCCATCATGACATCTTCCATTCCATAAGCTGGTCAGCTTTTAAATCATTACCGTGACAAAGCGAAATGTCTTCAAAGAAAAAAAAAGAAGAAAGTCCAGTTGCCTCCTGAAAAAAAAAAGCACCTTTGGGACATTCCCCCAGTATGGGACGGTCTGAGTTCGAGGTCCCTCCGTCCAAGCATCCTCACTCACCCTGTTCAGGTAAGCCTGGGCGAAAGCGAAGTCCTTCTGTTCGCGCAGAGGATCTCTCTCCAGGATGTTGTTATCGTAGAGGAGCAGCAGCTTCGAGGCGTCTTTGCTGGTGCGGCCCCGGCCCCGCTTGGCCCGGGCTCGATGGGACCCTCGGCTCTTGGTGGTGGTTTTGGGGTTCTCTCCTAGCACAAGACAGCCAGAGTGAAAGATGGAGCAGTGCCTTGGCAGTTAGGGAGAGAGGTTGGGTGGAGGAACCGTGGTTGAGGTCCTTGGTACCGTCTGGGCCTGGTGGTTTTCTTGCAGACATTTCATGACCTGACCAGATAACGTCATCAGTGCTAGGCGGAGGTGGGGTTTGCGAGGAGGATATTACACAGTTGACTCATGAAATATCTTGAAGAAAACTGCCAAGCTCGGATAGCCCAAGGACCCCACAGTCCTCTTCCTTCTTGAAAGCCCTGCCTCCTTCTAGCACTGATGATGCTACCTAGTTGGGTCATGAAATGTCTCCAAGAAAACCACCCAGCTCAGAGAGCACCAGAGACCCCACATCTCCTCCTCCTCCTCCTCCTCCCTGCAAACCCCATTCCCTTCTAGCACTGATGATGTTATCTAGATGGGTCATGAAACGTCTGCAAGAAAACCACCCAGCTCAGAGAGCACCAGAGACCCCACATCTCCTCCTCCTCCTCTCCACAAACCCTACTCCCTTCTAGCACTGATGATGCTACCTAGTTGGGTCGTGAAAAATCTGCAAGAAAACCACCCAGTTCAGAGGGCACCAGGGACCCCACAATCCTCCTCCTCCTCCATCATCCCCATCCCCATTCTCTTCTCTCTCCTCTCTCCCTGCTTGTATTTCTCATCTGATTTTGTATCTACTGAGTAGTGGGGCCACATATCTACCTCTCCAAAGTTCCAAATATCAGTCTTGTTAATTTGTTTGGATAGTTTAAGGCCTCTGTCTTTTGTTCCCTTTGTCATTTTTTTGTCCTTATTTCAGAGAGACAGAGAGAGAGAGAGAGAGAACAATTTTAAGAAATCTCACCTGGAGGGCTGCTGCTGGCCTCCACCGTCGGCACGGTGCAGGTGGAGGCGAGAGAGGAAGCCGGCCCGTCTCCCGGACCCACAGCCACGTCGGCCATTCCATCCTCCTTCGGTCGGTTCTCCAGAGGTTCTCCTTCACCTTCTTCCTCCTCCTCCTCTTCCTCCTCCGGCTCCGAGTTCTCTTCCTGCGAGTTTTCCTCCTCCGAGTCCCCCTCTTGGCTCAACCGCCTCTCGGATGCCAGCCACGTCAGTTTTTCCATGGTCTCCTGAAAACACACACACACACACACACACACACACACACACACACGAGCACATCCAGCACTTTGTTGGATCAGGACCAACCCCAGACCCCACCTCACTTTGCCCTGCACCCCGTTATCCGCCCCTCCACGTAAGGGGGCGCCTGCAAGTTCAACGCTGATACGGTATCTTTCCCCACCCCCCCTCGCCCCCCCGCCTCATTCCCATTTTGCCAACTTCGCCTTCATTCTGGGCAGCTTACGAAGCACAGTACAGCCAGCCCTCTGTTGACGACAGTTCATTTAGCAACCGTTCCAGCCGAATCGGTCCCTTCTTAAAAGACGCCAAATGAAGGGTCAAAGGGAACTCAAAGAGGACCTCAAGAGGCCCCACCCTGATCTTACCTGAAGTTCTGGCACCGACAACAGCGACTCCTCCGAAGCTGAAGACATTTCATCTTCCTCGTCTGGGATGTAATCGTCGAAATCCTCCTCTTCCTCTTCTTCCAGCCTGTCTTTCTCGCCTCCTCCTCCTTCCGGGCCGGCCGACGCCACCCCTTCAGGGCGGTTCCCCGCTCCGGGCAGTTCTTCCCCCTTTCCCAAGGAGCTGCTGAGGTCCGACGCTGCGAGGGAGCTGCCCAGGTTTGCGGGGAAAGCCTGACTCGCTTCCTCTGCCGAAGACGCTGCTGGTAGGCCTGTTGAGTTGGCGGTCTGCTCTTCCTCCTCCTCCTCCTCCTCCCCACCGCCGGCTTGGCTCCCGTTGGCCGGCTCGACCTCCAGGCCCTGCCCGAGGTCCAAAATCAACCCCTCTTTCACGGGGGAGCCTTGCGAAGCCAGATCGGGAGGAAGGGGGGCTGCTTCCGAAGGAGGAGGGGTCTCCTTCCAGCCTTCCCCGTCCATCTTGACCAGCTCTCCTAACTCCACCAGGGGGGAGGAGAAGGGAGCGGGGGCCAAACCTTCAGCAGCTCTGCCTTGCCCCACCTCCACGTCACTCTGCACAGGAGATTCTGCTGGGACCCCAGGGTTATGATCGGAGGACGAGCGCGGCCCACCGGCTTCTCCTGGGCCTTCTTCCGAGTCTGTTTCGAGCTGGGCCTTGACGGGATCTGGCGCGTCCCCGCCGGACACCAACTGGCTGACCGGCTGAGTGGACACCTCCAAATCTTTGCCCAGGGAAGAGGCTGGGCCCGGACTGGAGGCCACCACCAAGGGCAGGGCGGGGGAAGCCGCCAAGGGCTGCCTGAGCGGGCAGGAGAAGGGGCCCGGGTTGACCAGCAGCGTGGTGATGGGGATGGACTGGGGGCCCGCGACGGCGGCCCTGGGAGCGGCCGAGAGGGGCTGCAACACGTTGCACCCGTTGGCGATGCCCAGCACCTTGACCGTCCCGGCGGGAACGGTGAAGATGACGGGGGCCGGGTGAAGCACCGGGGCGGCTTTCAGCAAGGGAGCCGCCTTCTTCTTCTGGGACCCCCTTGGGAGAGGAGACTTCCGGAAGCGGCTGGCGGGAAGAGCCGGGAGGATCATTTTAGACTGGAAAGCAAGCGGCAGAGGAGAGACCACGTTCTGGGCCACGGCGGGGGCCAAGCACGGCTGCTTAGCGGACAGCACGCCTTGCAGCTCAAACGGGGGGCCGCTGCTCAGGCCGGAGGGCAAGCTCAGGCCGGGCACGGCCGACAACGGCTGGACGAGCGAAGCCGGCTGGGATAAAGGGGAGACGTGAGCAGCCGCTAATTTGCCGGGGGCTGCGGCGGGCGGGGGCTGCTTGAGGAAGCTGCCCGCCCCAGCCGGGGGCAAACAAAGGCTTGGCTGGACAAGGAAGGGTTTGGCACCGGCTGGCCGCTGCCATCGCCAGATTCGCCGGCAGAACCGGCTGCTCAGGGGCCTCAGGATAAGCTGGGTGCCCTCGGGCATGCGCAGAGGGCATTCAAAGTTGGCAGGATTGGCCGTGTCGCTTCCTGCCTTGGGATCCCCGTCGGAGCCCCGGGAGGCCTCTCTCGCCCGCTGCTGCTCTATGGCCTCTTGGATGGAGGGCAGGCTGGCCTGGACAAAGAAGAGGGGAGAAGGAAATAAAAACGGTGTTTGTGTTGCGTGCGAGTGAACATGCAAGCCTCACACCTGAGAAAGCCCTTTTGTGTGTGTGTGTGTGTTTTTTCAACATCCAGCCAGGGTGGATTCTATATGTGAAATTTATTTGGATCCCCTTTTTCTCCTCTTTTTTTTTTGGACAACCCATTTGGCCTTTCAGGACAAAATAAAATAAATATACTTTTTTTTTAAAAAAAGAAGGCGGCGGCGACCAAGAAAGCCGGAATTGCAGAGATTTTCCGAAAGGATTTTTAAGTGCCCGCCTGGCAATATAGGTACCCCTTTGACTTATGACGGTAACTGGAGCAGGAAAATATGTTGTGATGCAACCTGGGTGCCAAGCAAAGCCTTCTCACGTGACACCCCACCAGCCAACCCACCAGAATTTACCTTTAACCAGAACGGCAAGCGATGTTCTTCCTGTTCTGCAGGCGGCTTCCAATCTCCAGGTTGAACTTCCGCGCAAAGCCGGGGCAAAACCGGAAGCTGCTTTGTAGTTCTATAGTACTGAAAATCAAGGGAAGATCAGGAACAACGGGTTAAGAGAAGGACCAAGCAGATTTCTGATCTTACACGTTTGCTTCGCTATTGGGAACCGTCTGCATCAAATCCACACCTCTTCTGGTGTCCTTGAAAAGGTTTCAGGCTCTCACGATCCTCAGCTGAATCGAAGAAGTTTCGTTTTTCCGGTTGAACCCACTTGAAAGTAACACCCACCCACCCCTTCCTCTAAAGGCAAGTTGAAATGCAGAGGCAGGCAGCTGCCCAAGTTTCATCCTTGACAAGACGGTTTTAAAGGAAACTTACTCGGATGATGTTGTCGGGGACTCGGTTCATGTTACGGTTCTTGATCCGTCCCGTCAGCTGGTGGGCCGTCTTGGTGGTCAGGAGGTACTTGCTGATCAGGGGTTTGGGGAAGTCGGTGCCTTCGAAGTGCTTCAGGCCCAGCGCTAACAAGCTGGAACAGGAAGAGGCAGACTAGTCAGGAAGGACTGGGAAGGGCGAGGGCTAGGACGGGAGGAACGTAGGGAAAAATAGCAATAGCAATAATACTTATATGCCACTTCACAGTGCTTCACAGCCCTCTCTAAGTGGTTTACAGAGTCAGCCTCTTGCCCCCAACTATCTGGGTCCTCATTTTACCGACCTCGGAAGGATGGAAGGCTGAGTCAACCTTGAGCTGGTCAGGATCGAATTCGTGGCTGTGGACAGAGTTAGCCTGCAATATTGCATTCTAACCAAGGGGAAGGAAAGGGAAGGGAGGGAAGGGAGGAAGGGGAGGAAGAGGGAGGAAGGAAGGAAGGAAGGAAGGAAGGAAGGAAGGAAAGAAGGAAGGAAGGAAGGAAGGAAGGAAGGAAGGAAGGAAAAGCGAGAGGGAGGAAGGAAGAGGAGGAAGAGAGGGAGGGAAAAGGAAGGAAAGAAGAAAGGGGAGGAGGAAGAGGGAGGGAAAAGGAAGGAAGGAAACAAGGAAGGGGAGGAGGAAGAGGGAGGGGGAAGCCAGATTCACTTAACAAGCGTGTCACTAACGTAACACCTGCAGTGATTCGCTTAAGAACGGTGGGAAGAAAAATCGCAAAATGGGGGCGAAGCTCCCTGAACAACGTAGGTTTGAGGCTCAACTGTGGCTGTTACGTCAAGGATTACCCATCCCTCCATCCTTTTAAGGATGGAACCCAGTTAGGTAGTCCTCGGCTTACGACCGCGATTCTGGATTCTAAGCAGGAGAGTTGAGTGAACCTTTGCCCCCTTTCTTGGTCCGCTTGGGAAGCGCATCCCTGCAACTGCTAAGTTACGCAGGGCTACTGACCACGCTCGCTAGAACGGAACGCCTCGACAAGTAAACCCCGACTGACGGCCGGAATCGGGGTGGGGGTGTGTAGAATTTCCGTCGCTGTGCGAGGCGGATGCACGTACTTATCTTCCCCTTTGGTGAAGACGATCTTATCCCGGGGCGTTTTGGCCTTGAAGGAGCAGGTGGGCAGCAGCTCCGGGTAGAGGAAAACTCTCCGTGTGGCCAGGATCCAGGCCACTTGCTTGGGCAAGCAAGCAAAATTGTTCACTAGAAAGATGGACGGGCGAGAGAAGGAGAATGAGAATGAGAAGAAGAAAAAGAGAAAAAAAAAGAAAAAGAAAGAAGAACAAGAAGAACAAGAAGAAAAAGAAGAAAGAAGGAAGAAGGAAGAAGAAGGAGGAGGAAGAGGAGGAGGAAGAAGGAAGAAGAAGATGAAGAAGAAGAAGAGGAGGAGAAAAAAAACACAACAACTCGCCATTTTTAATTCCTTCCCTGGAGATGTTTGCCATGGCTTTTAAAACAACTCCGTGTAGGAAAAGACACACACACACACACACACACACACACACACACACACGTCCCTTCCTCAGCCGCCCAACCTTATTTTGAATTTAAAGAGGCGGAGAAGCTCAACTGTTCTTTTTCACGGCTTTGCGGGGGCTCCACTCGACCTTGACCTGAGCGTGGAAGTCCCTGATCAGCTGCAGAGATTCCTTCAGGTTGAAGGGCTGGAAGGAGGTCTGGAAGCCGGGGCTGGAAGGCTGACTGAGGAAGAGGGAACTCTGGGCAAAGCTCTCCAGCTCGGTCTGCGGAGAGAGAGAGAGAGAGAGAGAGAGAGAGAGAGAGAGAGAGAGAGAGAGAGAGAGAGAGAGAGAAGAGGCTGAAAATCAGGCCAGGCAGATATTCCCATCTGGATTCCTTCCTCCGTTTTTGCTCCAGCTCCAGAAGTGGACTTCAATCTGAAGATGATGGAGGAGGAGGAGGAGGAGGAGGAGGAGGAGAAGAGGAGGAGGAGAAGAGGAGGAGGAGGAGAGGAGGAGGAGAAGAACAAGAGAAGGAGGAGAAGAACAAGCGGAGGAGGAGGAGAAGAGGAGAAGAAGAAGAGGAGGAGGAGAACAAGAGGAGGAGGAGGAGATAAACAAGGCAAAAGAAGAGAAGATGAAGGACAAAGAGAAGACAGACGAGGAGAAAGAAGACAAGAGAATAAGGAGGAGAAGATGGAGAAGGTGAAAGAGGAGCAGAAGGAAGAGGAGGTAGACAAGGAGGAAGAGAAGATGGGGAGAGGAGGAGGAGACAGAAGGAGAAAAAAGATGAGGAGGAGATGGAGGAGGAGAAGGAAGAGAAGATGGAGGAGGAGAGGACAGAGGAGAAAAAGGAGATGGTGATGCAAAAGGGGAAGATGGGAGATGGAGAAGATGGAGGAGGAGGGGAAGACAAGAAGCAGAGGAAGGTGGAGAAGAAGGAGACAGGAGGAGAAGGAGAAGGTGCAGGAGATACAGGAAGAGGAGAAGGTGGAGAAGACGAGGAGAAAAAGGAGCAGGCAGAGGAGGAGGAGGAGGAGGAGGAGGAGGAGGAAGAAGAGGGGAGGGAGGAGCCCATTTAAAGCCCATCCGCCCGCAGGAGTCCGGAATTACCAGGAAGAGCCGGGCAGTGCCGGCTTCGGAGCTCAGGCTGGGGTTGCAACTGGAGAGGAGGTGGACCTGGGTCAGAAGCTGGACGTGCTGCAACGGTTGGGGAGACAAGGTCAGCGGTCAGCGTATCTCCACCCCACCCCCACCCTTCCCAAAATCACCTGCCCGGCACGGAGAGGGCTAGGCTGACGGGCATCCTGTGGAACGGGGGCCGAGGAAGGGCAGGAAGGGCACCCCCAAAAAGGAGAGGGGGAGCCCACCCTCACCCCCCCAGACCTGTTGCATCTGCTGCTGCAGCCTCTTCCTCTGCCCGGGCTCCAGCGCCAGGCTCTGAGTCGCCTTCTCGTTCCGCAGCTTGGAGCGCTCCGTCTCCTGGGGCAGCTTGATGGCGGACTTCTTCACCCGCAGCTGCTCCAACTGCTCCTTCACCGTGCGGTGCTGCTCGTTCAGCAGGTTGGCCAGGGGCTCCTCGAACCTGGCACCGGGAGGGATCGTGAAGCTGCGGGTTCGAGGACCGCCCAGTACCCACTTGCACCCGGCTCCCCCTCCACCACCACCACCCCGACTGTAGCTGGGCGGAGGTGATCTCGCCGCCCGCTCCCAGTACTGCTCGGTCTGGAAGGGGTGGCCAGGCCCAGCCGCTTTTCTCTGCCTCCTTTCCCAAACAGGGCCGCCGTTCCTCTCGGGCCCCCCGCCCCACAGATAAGGAGACCTCGTGCACACCCCCCACGACAGACAAGGACGCCAACCCATCGCAGCGCAAAGCTGGGGCAAACCAACGGGGGTCGAACTTCGACTCCCAGCATGCCTCTCTAGTGGCCAGGCATCCTGGGAGTTGAAGTTCCGTGAAATGTGGAAGGCCTTTGGGTGCCCCCCCCTCCCCGCCGCCCGTGACGGGACCGATTTGACCGGGACTGGCAACTGCTGAAAGGTACATAGAATTGAATGACAGGTACTGAGTGACAGGCAGTCCCGTGTTATTAATGTTTTCCTGAATCGCTGAATGACAGGCGCCAAATAACATAGTCCTTTATTATTATTATTTTCCTGAATTATTGAATTACAGGTACTAACAGAGAGTCCTGTATTATTAGTAGTATTATCCTGAATTATTGAATTAGAGGTAATGAATAACAGATAGTCCTGTATTATTAGTATTATCCTGAATTATTGAATTACAGGTAATGAATAATAGGTAGTCCTGTATTATTAGTATTATCCTGAATTATTGAATTAGAGGTAATGAATAACAGGTAGTCCTGTATTATTAGTATTATCCTGAATTATTGAATTAGAGGTAATGAATAACAGGTAGTCCTGTATTATTAGTATTATCCTGAATTATTGAATTAGAGGTAATGAATAACAGGTAGTCCTGTATTATTAGTATTATCCTGAATTATTGAATTAGAGGTAATGAATAATAGGTAGTCCTGTATTATTAGTATTATCCTGAATTATTGAATTAGAGGTAATGAATAATAGGTAGTCCTGTATTATTAGTATTATCCTGAATTACGGAATTAAAGGTAATGAATAATAGGTAGTCCTGTATTATTAGTATTATCCTGAATTCGCTGAACGGCAGTGTGATTGGTTTTAACAACTGCACTGATTCGTTTCACAACCAGGTATGTACACCGAGAGGATCACGCACCGGGAAGTCAAATTCCTTGTGTGTCCAATCACACACCTGGCCAATAAGGAATATCCCTCTTCCTAAAATTGGGAGCGACTCGCTTAAAAAAACCCGCCTCGCTTAGCGATGGAAATTCTGCTCCTAATGGCGGATGTAAATCCAAAACCTGCAAGGTTTTTCTCTGGAAGCAAGGAAGGAAAAAAGAGAAATGTTGCATTGCCTCAAAGGAGTTCTAGTCCCACCTCGGCCTGCTTGAAGGAAACCCGCCTGTTCAGACAACCGTGAATATAATGGCAGCTGAGGGCGTCCTTACCTGAGCACCTGAGGGGTATTAAAATTGGGCCGGGCCTCGGCGGCGCTATCTTCGTCCTCCTGTCCGTCATCCTCTATGTTGGGGAAGCCGATTTCATCCTGAAACTGATTTTTGAGCATGGAGATTGCCAGCGGGCCTCTGGGAAAACTCCAGGAGGCCGAGAAGTTGCAGCTCGGCAAGGGAAGGTTCCTTGAGGGCTAGTAACATGCCTGGATTCTTTCCAAAGGAGGGCCAGGAAGACTCACCGTTTCAAACAGTTCCTCCATCAGCTCGTTGACTTCTTTCTCTGCAGGGCACGAAAGAGAGAGAGACAGACTCAGGACTGCAACACCTGACGGCCCGTAATTCAGGAGCGTACCGCGGTCGTAACTCGAGGACAGCCTCTAGAAAAAGGGGGACGTACTTGTGATTCTGACAGCACGGTCGTTCCTGAAGTCTTCCGTGTCGGGTTCGTCCAGATCTTCCAAGAAATTGTATTCGGGGTCATCGTCGTCATCGTCGGCTTCGTCTGGAAGGGAAAAAAAACCGGTTTACCTTCGCGAGAGGATTTCTGGGGATGACGCCTTGCAAAACCCACCAACGGTCGCGAAGAGGAATTCTGCCCCCCCATTTTACGGCCTTCCTTGCGGCTGTGGACCCCAAGGGTGGAACCCCGCCCCCTGCACTAGCCCGTCTGACAAAGATGAGCAGAGCAACTTTTGAGCGAAAGAGAGCTTTCACAAAAAAGAGGATACTGAGAGTAGTTAAGTTTACACAGCAACCACACAGATACACTGAGGTGTGTACAAAAGTTTTACTTGTGGGATAAGACAATAGCACAGTCCAGGAAAAAACAGTCCAGGTCATAGACAAGTAATGAAAAGATAGCAGATAACAACAGTCCAAGGATTATCCGATACAGTCTTCTTACCAGTCCGTAAGTCAAACACAGTTCTACAGGTTTAGCAAAACAGTAGCAAACCCACAAACCACGATAAACAGCAAGTAACAGCAAGCGAGAGTGAACGTAACAGAGAGAAGCTATGTCTCTAGCTCCCTCTTATGGCCGTAGGAAACAGCGCTGGCCAATCATTAGAAGGTATGATGCAATGCATTACATAGTTAAAGTGATACACTACAGTTCTATAACAATGATACAATCGTAGTTCATATATATTGCCAACCCAACCAGTTAGGCCACAGACATATACCTAACACCCTCCTTTCCAAACCCAAAGTCGAATCCAGACAACCCTCCATCCCGGACCGGCCCTCCTTGCCTTCGTTTTCCACGTCGTCGTTCATCAGGCCGCCCAGCCATCTCTTCCACTCCTCATCGTCCGCTGTGTTGGGGTCGTACATGTCCGGAGTGATGTCCGGAGCGCGAAGCTCGGCCTCCAACTGACCGAGAGGCACGTCCTTCAGGGGCCGCTTGGAGCGCGTGCGGAAGGCAATTAAGCTGTCTTCCAAAGGCTGGGAAGGGAAGGCGGGAGCGTCTGAAATGGGAAGGGGTTCTGGGGGGGGGGTTAGGGTCCCCGTTGTCTCCTCTAACGTGATTTATCGAGGGGGAAAGAAGGCAGCTAGAAGAATCCTGGCAACTGCAGCATTTCCCGTTCGCAACTAGCAATCAGGTAAAGACTCCCTGAGTTCGAATCCTGCCTTGGACATGAAAGCCAGCTGGGGGACTTTGGGCCAATCATCCAGAGGCTGCGAGTTGTAGTCCCACCTTAAGCAGGAAAATCAGCTGGGCAGCTTTGGGCCAATCGCCAGGAGGCGGTGAGTTCTAGTCCCGCTTTTGCCGTGAAAGCTGGCTGGGTGACTTTGGGCCCAATCGCCAGGAGATAGTGAATTCTAGTCCCCGCCTTAAGCATGAAAATCAGCTGGGTGATTTGGGGTTAATTGCCTGGAGTTGGTGAGTTCTAGTCCTGCCTTAGGCATGAAAACCATCTGGGTGACCTTGGGCCGATCACCAGGAGAGGGTGAGTTCTAGCCATGAAAGCTGGCTGGGTGACTTTGGGGCCAACGCCTCCCTCTCAAGCCAACCCACCTCCCAGAGTTGTTATCGTTGTGGGGGGAAAACAAGAGAAGGAAGAAGTATTAGGTAGGCCCGCTACCTTGACTTACTTATAAAGTGATAAAAGCGGGATTAAAACCAATCAAAATGACAATCATTCCTGTAAGTCCCCCCCAAGGCGTGTTTATCAGGGAGGGGGTAAGAAATGGACATGGGAGGTGGCCTTTTTCAGCAGGTGTAATAGGACACTGAGCTTGTCTATCAGAAGGTCGGCAGTTTGGCGGGTCCAATCCCGAGTGCCGCGTAGCAGAGCGAGCGCCTGTTACTCGTCCCAGCTTCTGCCAACCTAGCAGTTCAAAAGCACGTAAAAAGGCAAGTAGAAAAATAGGGACCACTCCGGTGGGAAGTGAACGGCGTTCCGTGCGCCTTTGGCGTCTAGTCATGCCGGCCACATGACCACGGAGACGTCCTCGGACAAGCGCTGGCTCTTCAGCTTTGAAACAGAGATGAACACCGGCGCCTAGAGTCAGAAACGACTAACACGCATGTGCGGGGGAACCTTTACCTATTTGCTAGTTCTTACCTGGTAGGCATCCATGCAGCTGTATTTGCTAGTTCTCACCTGGTAGGCATCCATGCAGACGGGGCTGGAAGCCAGCTCCTCGTCGACGGCGTGCAGTTTCTCCATGAACACGGTGTCCTTGTTTTGCTTCGGCTTGGGGGGCGGGGGCGGGCCCATAGGAATAACTTCGGCACTGACGTGTCGCTGGACGGGAGGGGTGCAGCCCTTCTCGGCCTAGAGAAGCACAAACCGGACGTCCTGAAGTCCTGGGCGGCTAACCGTCCTGCTCATTCCTCCATTCATCCGTCAATCCCTCCTTACAGGTAGCACAGATGCTTTTGCCTTTCAAACTCTTAACCGCAGCTCTCGATTTGCAACCATTCCTTTTAGGGACGGTCTGAAGTGGCAAGGGCCCTTGGAAAAAGTCATTTGCAATGGGGGGGGAGGGGAGGGGTTTACAAAATGAGGGTGCTCAGCAAACTGGCAAGTATTTACGAGGTGCCGAACTACAGGTAGTTCTATATAGACGTGGGAAAGCCTGGATGAAAAACGGAAAAATTGGGGGGGGAACGGGTTTTTTCCCCCAATACAAATGGGGTTTTTTTCTGTTTTTTCCCCCCAAAAGGGGTTCCCCCCCCAAAGTCATTTGGTAAAAAAAAACAACCCAGAAAAAAACCTGTTTGTTTCCCAGTTTTTTTGCTGGGCCTTCCCATCTCTACTATATTATTATTATTGATCATCGCACAGATGTTCAGACTGGATTTGGCATTT
>NC_139528.1:2760576-2768076 GCF_947247035.1 Vipera ursinii
AAAAACAGAAAAAGAGAGAGAGAGAGAGAGAGAGAGAGAGAGAGAGAGAAAGTTGCTCAAACAACATAGCATCTGCTATGGGGAGACCTGATATCTCATTTTCCTGCTGAGATACACAGGCCCCTTCTGGGAGACGCCTTTCCCGTCTACTCCGTTCCGAGGGCCGCGAGACTTACAAAGACAGGGGCGTCTTCCGTTTCGCTGATGGCTGCTTTCATCATGGCCACCACGTGCTCGTTGGTGATGACCTCCTGCAGGGAACAAATCAGAGTTTCTCACCTGGCTGGAGTTCCAAGCCAGGAAAAGCCACCTGGGCCTTTAAGCGACCCTCCCACACTCACGTGAAGGATGTTCCGGACGTTGACGGCCGTCAAATTGTGCTGCTTCGCCCCGTCTTCCAGTGTCCGGTCCAGGGTATCGTCCAATTTGAGGTCACAAGCTAACATTCTTCCTCCTCCTCCTCCTCCTCCTTCCTCTTCCTTGGCTGACTTCCCTTCCCATTTCCTTTTAACTCCCTTCCGCCTGGTTTTCTTCCCGCCTTCTCGTTCATCTGCAAACAGGGAACAAACGGCGGCATTGTTTAAAAAAAAGGCAGGCGCGCTAACCTGAGAGGGTTGGACAGTCCTCAAGGGTAGACAGTCCTCAAGTTACGAGCGTAATGGAGCCTGCCCATCGTGGTTTGTCATAGAACAGGACAGAACAGATAAACCCCCCGCTTACAAAAATATTTGGGTATTTGGCCCGTTCCGGACTCACCTACTGAAATGAAAAGGGCCGCCGCCTCAGTTTCCGCCTTTACTTCTTGGTGTGAATCAACACTCTGCGCGCCGCCCAGGGATTTCACAGTAGGAGAAACTTCTAGGTCTTCCTGTTCGGTCTCTGGCTTTGGCAAAAGACAGTCATCTACAAAGAAAGAGAAAAAAAACCCGGGGAAAATGCCATTTACGATCAAGGAGATTCTCAAGAAAAGATCTGCAGCGTTAAGGAGGAACCGATTCACGTTCCAGAGGGGGGTCAGCAATTTTGAACACACACAAAGATGCACATTCCTACCCCATTAATCTGATTATTTAAAAAAATACATTAAAAATATACTAAATAAACACAAGACCTGGTTACGTAACCAGGCCTGGAGCTCCCGGAGAAAACATTTAGATGGTTCCATTGCTAAGGTGGTCCTTCTTATCCCCTCTTAGCGTAGGCTTTGTGCATTTGTTTCTATAACCTTTATCTGCTCGTCATGTAATCATTTTATTATCTATCTACTTATCTAAGAGCGAGCTAGCCTCACCTACAACTTCCGTGGAATTAGGCTGCTCTCTTTTCCATCTCGAGGATTTTATTCTGCTTATATTGCAATTTCGTTGGGTCTGTTTATATCTGACGGTTTTAATGTTTTTTATGTGGTAAGCCGCCCAGTCGTTTTGAAACGAGATAGGTGGCCAACTAATAATACATAAATCTTTTAATGTGCATTTTTAAATAGCTGTTGTTTTATTCGATTTATTGCCCGCTGTACAATCTAGCTTTTTGTGAGACGGGTGACTGTACATATCTGATTAATAAATAAAGGGAATAAATTGAGGGGGTCTCCACTGGAGGAAGGGGCTGGTCCAACTCAGTTCTTCTATCGCTGCTACACAATGCAGGAGGATAGTAAAAGGGCCGTCCACAGATATAAAGTAATCAATTAACCCCCATCAGTCTGAGGAGTGTTGGTCTCCTCCAGATCACCAAGCTGGCTGATCCCACCTGACGGGGACGCCTCGGTTGGAACAGGCTCGGCTTCGGAAAAGGAATCCATCCGGGTGGTTTTCCTCTTCTTGCACGGCAGCATGTTGGGAGAGAGGGACGCTGCAGCTAAAGGCTTCCCGACGGAGCGCTGCAAAGACAAAAGAGAATTTGAACGCCAGGCAAAGACAGCGTAAAAGTGGTCGCGACTCACCTCCCGCCCGTCTTGCTTAGCAACAGACAGAAATCCTGATCCCAGTTGTGGACCTTTGTTAAGTGAAGTTCGCCCCACTTTACGACCTTTCTAGTCAAAGTTGCTAAGCGAATCGCTGCAGTTGCTTAAGTTCGGCCACCCGGTTGTTAAGCGAAACGGCCTTTCCCCATTTGGCTTTGCTGGTTGGAAGGTGGCAAAAGGGGATCGACCCGGCATGCTGCAGACTTGGATCACGTGACCACAGGGATGCCCCAAACGGTCGTTAAGCATGGGGAAAAAAAGGTCCTAAGTCACTTTTTCCACCACCACCCCGACCCTAACACTAAACAAGCCGTTATAAGTCGAGGACGGCCTGTATTACGTTGTTGCTTATTAACGCAATGTTCTTATTCGGAACTCCTAAAAAGGAAGACGGGCTGGTGCGTGGCTGGGGATTATGGGTCTTGGAACTCAACAGGTACCAGGTGGGGGGAGGGAGACATCGCCCTAGGACGATGGGCATTGTAGTCGAGAATGCTGGGCTGGCAAAAGCAGAAAGAGACCCCATGCACCCCAGCCACGGCTGCGGATGATGGGAGTCGTGGTGATCGCTGCTGGTGCAACCCCCCCAAACGGTCACTGCGACCGGTCGTTAAGCGAAGACTACTGGACCCATATCGGTCCCCCTCCCCGACCGCTCCCCCCCCCACGACACTAACCGAGGACCTTCCCCGGCGGTTCCCCTACAGTTGCAGCGTCTCATTCCAGCCATTTCTTTTTTTCCCTAATCCGGAGCCCCCTCTCTTTTCCGACCGGAAGCGGAACTGACGTGAAGAAAGGCGCGCTGGCGCACGCGCGACTGAAAGCCCGGCACCGCCGCCATCTTTCGTGCGGGCCCGCCGGGCCGAGGGAGCGGCCGGCCGGAATTAACGCGACGAAGTTTCTAGAGCCGGCGAGGAGCGAGGGGGCGGGGGAGAAGGCTGTCGTCGGAGCAGAATCTCCCTCAGGGCTTAAAAGGCGAGATTTTTAAAAAGGGAAAAGAAACCCCTACAAAGAAGCGAAGGCCGCCATGTTGGTTGCTGGCACGGCCGTCTCTTCGCGGATTGTTTTTCCAAGCTTGGAGGGCCACGTGACGTGAGGGCGGGGCCAGAACTCTGACGTCACAGGCTCCCTCCGGGCTCTCTCTGCTCGTCATCTCGCAATATTATTTGGAATAATTAATTTGTTTAGGATTGCTTTTGTTTTTTAGAACAGAATTTTTGCCCCGGCAGCGAACCATACCTGAATATGCCATCCATTTATTTATTTTTTTCCAATTGCTCCAACCCTTATTGTTTTTGCTGCATCTCCCCGATTCTTTATCCCGTAGTAGGTTAAATTAAAAAAAAAATGCCGGTCCTCAAACTTGCAAAAATCTTCCTCGAGTTCTTGACTCAGCCTAACCTAATAAATGCAGGGTTTTCAGTTGCGGGATTATCCTTATTTGCTTAAAAGCATCTGTAAATCCTCCACGCTTCCGTACAACTAAAACAAAACAAAATGCCCTAAAACAAAACAAAGCTGGAGAAAAAATAAATTCTTTACTAATGCAATCCCTGAATGGCTATTAGACTACTTTATTAATTGATTAGTCTTGCGGCCTTATCAATAAAATAAAAATAAAATACATAATCTCGATCCATGTTAAAAGGAAGGCAGTAATAAAAGTGCCTATTTAATAATAGAAAGAATCATCAAGCAGATAAGACTCTCCCTTGCAGGATACCGCAATTTCTTCGATTTAGTGGGTTCTTAGCCCAAATACCTTATTCAAAAACTTAGCGGGGCTGCTTACAATATATACATTAGAGTCCAGGAGGAAATAAGACAAGTCTATAATTCAGTTCCCAATTTCCAATAGGGATAAATATCTTATTTTTACAGATAGCATTCCCACTGTAGGGTATTAGAAAAGTTGCATTTGGCTTGCACGTTAAAAGAAGGGTTAGGGTTAGGGTTAGTTAATTGGCCAGTGCAACAGTCCTACAAAACCCGCAGTTTCAAGTATTACAAAGTCCATCCTCAAGTGACAAGCGGAGCGGGAGGAGATTTGAAGAGTTCTTTATTCAAACGGCTATTATTAGAAAGATGCCCCAAAATGGCCGTTAGAAACAGGCGTTTCGTTTGCAAAGGGTCCACTATAACACATTTATTTATTTATTATTTATTTTAATTCCATTTATATTTATTTATTATTTATTTATTTATTATTTATTAGTTTTTATATCCCGCCCTTCTCCGAAGACTCAGGGCGGCTTACAAGCTTAGCAGTAGCCTTCATTCTATGTATATGCCTGCTTATTAGGGCTTTCACACACAGACCAAGCGGCATTATTACAAAGTCAGCTTATTGCCCCCAACAATCTGGGTCCTCATTTTACCAACCTCGGTAGGATGGAAGGCTGAGTCAACCTTGAGCCTGGTGGGACTCGAACCTGCACTAATGGCAGGCAGCTGGTGTTACTTAAGGAGGCATTAGCCCACTGCCCCAGCAAGGCTCCTACATAATGGTTTCTAGCTACATACTCAATGTGAGAATTTTCCTTTCTGGCGGTAATGAAATGTTCCTGTAAATCCTGTATATTCTAATTCTAATCTTCTAAAAAAAATTTAAATTGTTTTTTAACTTTTGTATTTCTTGTTTTAATTCCCTGTAAAACCGCCCTGAGTCCTTCGGGAAAGGGCGGTATCCAAATCAATCAATCAATCAATCAATCAATGGACCTTCGCTCCTTCCGCGGGCTGAAGACCCACTTATTTGAACTAGCTGGTCTGGCCTGATGGGGGAATATGGGTTTTTTTAATGGGTTTTTTTACTATTTTATCGTTGTTGTATTTTAATTGGGCATTGGTTTAATTTCTTTTTAATTTTTGTACTGCTAGTTATATATGCCCTGTGAACTGCCCTGAGTCCCTCGGGAGAAGGGCGGTATAGAAATCGAATAAACTAAACTAAAATAAATAAATACAAATAAATAAATAAATAAATAAATAAATAAATAAATAGATAAATAGATAAATAAATCCCCAGCAAACCCCCCCCCCCAAAAAAGCCCCCGCAGAGACCCATAATCCACCGCCAAGCGCCAGCCTGCCCAGTCACTTTTCCGGGCGGCTCCGGCAGGCAGCGAAAGCCAGGCTCGGTCAGCGAGGTTCCAAAGGGGCGGCGCTTTGTCCGGGCTTCGTTCGAAAGGGGCGGCGCTTTGCCCGGGCTTCGTTCGAAAGGGGCGGCGCTTTGCCCGGGCTTCGTTCGAAAGGGGCGGAGCCAGGGCCGAAGGAGGACCAGTCGCGCGCTCCTGCATCGCCCTAGGGAAGGCGAAGAGCATCTTCAGCGCCGCAACCGCCTCCGTTGCTCCTCCGCCGGCCGCCATGGCCGAGATCGCCAGCGTCCGCCCCAGCTTCGGTGAGTGCGCCGGCGAGAAAGGCCGCTGCGCCACGCCAGCTCCGCGCCCGGGTTTGTGCCATAGGCCGGCATCCTTCCTCCTCCTCCTCCTCGGCTGCAGCCCGGCCGTGCCCAGCCCAGCCCGGGCATCCCTCCCTGCTTTGGGCCTCCCTTTGTCGATCGAGGCTTGCAGATCCCCGGACGCCACCACCCCCACCCACCCCCCACTCCTCCTCCTCCCATAATCCCCCCCCTGGGCCTTGCGGCGTTGCACAACTACCTGCTTTGGCACCCTCCCTCTCTCTCTCTCTCTCTCCCGCTCCCCCCTCCCCAAATTCCCAAACCGGATCTACGCCGCAGACGGCTTCCAAAGCGGGAATCTCCCCCTTTTCATCTTCCGCAAGGGGTTGATCCGAAAGATGCTGAGAAAAACCGCACAAACGCCCCAAACGCTACACAAACACACACACATATACATACATACATACATACATCACCAGCCCTACACAAACATCTCACGCACCCTGCCACCCTCGGCCTGCCGGCCTAAAAAAGACGACAAACAACCCCCCCCCCCCGGTTGTTCTCACCCCATCCTTCTTTTCTAGCGTTCTCCCTCTTGGAATTAGAATAATCTAATAATTCCGCCCTGTAATTAAACCGCAGCCAGCCCTCGGTTGCCGAAAAGCCTGGTGAGGCATAGGATAGAAGATGCCCCTTCTCCAGCCGGGCCTTGGCAGTGCCACCCACCCTCTCCCCTTTGCAGCCGAGCTCATCTTCCATCCGACCCTTAACAATATTCCTGATTGGCTTCATACATAAATCTCTCTCTAATTTCCTTCATTTGCAGCTTCCTAGATCGATGGTGCCCTTCCTTCCTTGCTCTGCCCCCCCCTCCCACCAACACGGGCGTGCCCAGAGCTGGCCTGGCCAGGAGGAGCGGGAGAAGCCGGATCCTAAGACTTTTTCCGGAAGGGGTGCAAGGCAGATCCTCATCTGAAGGGGTCCCCCTCCCTAAGGGGTGGGGGTTGCTGAGGGAGGAGGGGGCAGGTGCCAAGCTGGGCGGGGGGGGGGAGGGCTATGGAAAAGCAGGATGACGTGATGTCTGTTCTAGGATGGGCAGCGCCCCGGGCCCCTTGCTAGCTTGGAAGGTAGAGAAAGGGTGTGGGGGGGGGGGTGAGAAAAAAACAACAACAGGAAAAGCCTTTGTTTGCTTTGTATGTCTGTGTCTGCCTGTGTGCTTGTGTGTCCCTCTTCCCTTGATAGCCATTGTTGAACAAACTGGGTCTGGAGCATTGGGAGGCGGGCTGGCTGGAGGGGAGGTGAATCCCAGATGCTGCAATCCGTGCGCTTCTCTCCCCCACCCGAGTGGATTGAATTGGATCCTGATGCCCCTGCAGTCCTGACACCCCCCCCCCGCCCTTAATTGTCCCCAGGAGCATTCACGCTTCCGAAGCAGCAGCCTGCGGGGCGCCTGGCACACCTCTCCTGGGGGAGAACGTGAAGACTGCCTGCCAGCCAGCCGTAACGCCAGGGCTATTTTTCTCCCCCTCACCGTGATGAATATTATTAATAGTAGCAGCGTCTTTATTTATGTAGAATCACAGAGTCGGAAGGGACCCTAGAGGTCTTCCAGTCCAACCCCTTGCTTAAACAGGAAACTCTATACCATTTCAGAACAAGTAACTTATCTAATCTCTTCTTAAAAACCTCCAGCGGTGGAGCACCCACAACTTCTGGCGTCAGGCTGTTCCACTGATTAATTACGCTCTCAGGAAATTTCTCCTTAATTCCAGGTAGCTTCTCTCCTTGATTAGGAATGGGTTCGTCGTCAGTAACTTTGGAAAAACACATCTCATATAGATAAGATAGAGAGACAGAGAGAGAAGAGAGAGATGTTAGAGATAGACAGACACAGACAGACATCTTAACCAGACATCTTAAAGAGGGATGTTGGGCAGCGTACCATGCAGTCAATATAATAAAGCGCTGAAACCGAACAATTTTTAAGATTGAAAATTTAAAAGCTCTAAAAATATAAAAATTGCACAAGCTGGAGCGTTCTGACAAAAATGAAACAATAAAAATAACTAGCAAAAATTTTGAGACCCCTTGTGTCTCCACAAAAAACGCACCAACCTGGCACCCACATAGG
>NC_139528.1:2773076-2850576 GCF_947247035.1 Vipera ursinii
CCTTCCTTCCTTCCTTCCTTCCTTCCTTCCCCCTGGTTAGAATGCAGCATTGCAGACTAATTCTGCCCACTGCCAGCAGTTCAATCCTGGCTGGCTCAAGGTTTGACTCAGCCTTCCATCCTTCCAAGGTCGGTAAAAGGAGGACCCAGATGGTTGGGGGTGGGGGGGTGGGGGGGCTCTGTAAAGCGTTTTGGGGGGGGGCTGCAAAGCACTGTGAAGCAGCATATAAGTCTAAGGGCTATTGCTATTTACATCGGGTCTGCGACTCCTCGGAGGACGCAGCCTCGTTTCCGGACTGTGTTATTGGCCTCTTCCTCTTCCTCAGACCCTTACGTCAAGGTGAACGTCTACTACGGCAGGAAGCGGATCGCGAAAAAGAAAACCCACGTGAAGAAGTGCACCTTGAACCCCATCTTCAACGAGTCCTTCATTTACGACATCCCCGCCGACCTGCTGCCCGACGTCAGCATCGAGTTCCTGGTCATCGACTTTGACCGCACCACCAAAAACGAGGTGGTGGGGCGGCTGATCCTGGGGGCGCACAGCGTCACGGCGGGCGGAGTGGAACACTGGCGGGAGGTGTGCGAAAACCCCCGGAAGCAGATCGCAAAGTGGCACAGCTTGAGCGAATATTAAGCAGGGTACGCGGAAAGGCGCCAGGGTGCCGATTCACACCCGGCGCCACCTTCAAGAGACTCTCTGTCCCCCCTCCCTTTCCCGAACCACACCCCCCACGCCCCCCCCCCCCAAAATACGGCCCCTTCTATTTTAGGCGTAGAACTGACCATTTCCATAATAAGCAGCTGACTGGTTCTCTGTTGTGACATTGTTTACAAAGGCGCCCGTACACAGCAGCACACACGCACGCACGCACACACACAGGTTCTGCAAACATTGGCGAGGGGAAAAAAAGCGCATTAATTTTAAGAATATCACAAAAAAACCTATATTCAAAAAAAAGCGTAATCGCACTACTATTGCATGCCGAGTACAGAAGTCGAGGAGAAAAAAAAACCAGAAAAAAATTAGTATAACTTAACCAATATTGAGAACGCAGGTTTGTTTGTGTGATTGTTTTTTTTAAAAAAAAACCCCGCAATTTATCTGTCACTATGAAAAGTTGTGTTTTTGTGCTGAACAGTCTTTTTGCAGGTATTCACAGCTAATTCTATTCAGCTTTTCTTCCTGGTTTTTTTTAAAAGGAAAAATATATATATATATACACATATATATTCTCGTGCTGATTCTTCGCTTGCCCTATTTTGGTTAAGCCTCTTGCTGCTTTCTATGACTTGGGTGAATTAACTTTGCTTGTACATAACACGCCGTGGTCTAACAAACACGATTTCCTTTTTGGGAGGGTGTGTGCGCGCGTGTGTGCGTGTGTGTAAAAAAAATGCCTGAATGGCAAGCGGCTGCTTAAAAATTGTCATTTCCTGTGAAACAAATCTGGGATTAACTCACCAGGGCACGTGATACATTTAGCAGCTCTCAATCTTTTGCCTAGGAAAATTTTTGTGGCCAGAAACTGCCCCCCCCCTTCCTGCTTTTATCGCTGAATAAAGTTTCAGTTTTAAGAAGTCTTTTATTTTAATTTTAATTTGCACTCAAAAGCAAAAAGACATGCCTTTTGAAAACAAAAAACACACAGAAAAAAAGCCTGGAATAGTTGTTAAGGAAAAGTGCTCAGGGTATAAATAGATTTAGGGTTATTCCAGGGGTATGGAACCTGCCAAGGGATGGCTGACCTTTGGTTTCGTTTGAACCCCTTTTGGCATGCCAAATGGACAAGGCTGATGGGAGTTGTGATCCAGAGGACCCAGGGTTCCCCACCTCTGTCTTTTCAGGCCTACGGAAACAGTTTCTATTCCTCCACAGGAGTTAACGGGGAAACGAAGGATGATTTTTATAAATAAATAAAAAAAAACATTAAACCACCACCATCTTCACCGTACATGGGAATACTTTTGCGAAAGCTGCTTTACCATAAAAATGTCCCAGATGTGAAATCATTTTTTTCCCTTTTTTCTTTTGGTTGTCATCCAGTTCCTCTCCCTTCCTCCTTTTCTTTCCACCTCGTGTCTGTTGTAAAATAAAAATTAAAATTAAAACGGAGCTAAAAACGAAGTTACAACTTATTACATCAAAAGGGGAAAAAATGAGGAAAAAATAAATAAGTCAAGCCATGTATAACCGCATAATGCTGTTAGACTGACCTAACCAACATATGTAATGCTAATCTGTAACGTCAAAACATTGTTTTAATGCACATCCGGACATTCAAATAAAAAATGAAGTCACTTTATTTATCGATCGCTTTGCATCATTGACTTCGGCAGTTCCAAAAGGTCCAGGTTTATATATTAAAATGTATTTGCCGTCCCTCTCGTAACGGCTCTGGATGGCTTATAGCATTAAAAAAACCTTGGGTTTGGCTAGTTTAAAGAAAAAGAAATAGGGGAGGCATGATAGCAGTTATTCCAATATTTGGGGGGGCTGCTACAAAGAAGAGGGGGTGAAACTATTCTCTAAAGCAGCGTTTCCCAACCTTAGGAACTTAAAGATGCGTGGACTTCAACTCCCAGAATTCCCCAGCCAGCTATGCTGGCTGGGGAATTCTGGGAGTTGAAGTCCATGCATCTTCAAGTTCCTAAGGTTGGGAAACGCTGCTCTAAAGCACCAGAGGGCAGGAAAAGAGACAACGGTTAGAAACGGACCAAAGAGAGAAGCAACCTGGAATTAAGGAGAAATTTCCTGAGAGGGAGGACAACCAACCAGCGGAACAGCTGGCCACCAGAAATCGTGGGTGATCCATCACTCGAGGTTTTTAAGAAGAGGCTAGACAGAGATGGTATATAGGTTCTCCTGCTTGAGCAGGGGGGCTGGACTAGAAGACCTCCAAGGTCCCTTCCACCTCTCTTCTATTAAAAAAAAATCCTAAACAAATACCTCTAAAACAATAAAAACGGAAGGTCCTACGGTGCTTTTTCAGAGGGCAAATGAACTCGTTGTTTTTTTCCTTGAAAACGTTTCGCTACTCCTCCAAGGAGCTTCTTCGCCTCTGGAAAAAAAAAAGGAATATTTTATTGTTGGAAGATAAAAGAGCGGCGAAGGGTGGGGGCTTCTGTCTCCTTTGTGAAGGCTAAAACAGGGATCAAGCTGATTGGCAGTCGACTATTAATTTTCCCCACTCTGCCTGCTAAAGCTTGCAGGTTTTCAGGCTGCCAAGCCATGGGTCTGCTTGCAGCTCGCCTCCCAGCTGTGCCAGCAGCCTTGTGCAGCCTCGACCGATCCTGCCCGTGGCTCCCACCCCATTGTGCCGGGCGCGCAGCCTCGCTACAAAGCCATTACCTCATCCTTCCGCTGCTCCGTGACAAGAGGCACCGAACTCCCATAAGAGATGTGAGTTTTCTTTTTTTCTCCAACAACAGGGTGAGGAAAAAGTCTGCAAGCTGCGTTTTTTTAGCCGCTGAGGAAATTTAATATCAAGATTGCCGGAAAGCCTGTAAGGAAAACACAACGGCCAAGGGGCGCCTCTGAACTCTGCAGTTAGATCTCCTTGGCACGGAACATTAGCAATAAGTTTGCAAAACAACTGTTTGTAGCGGGATTACGGTGTTGTGTAGATACATACACACACACACACTTTTAACTCACGCTTCCTGCACCTAATGTTGGGCACTGTAGTTGACAAAAAAGCATGCCCCTTTTGTTTCATTTAAACGGCTTTTTAATTTAAAAAAAAAAATCCTCCAGCTGATGCACTTTGTGAGATTGTTCTGAACAGCTAAACTACCAAGAAATCAACTGGCAGAGAATCTAGTATTTTAGATTGAAATTTTGAAATACTTTTCAAGCGTTTCGATAGATCTATGGACCAGAACAGCTAGGAATACTTGATTTATCCCAGGGGTCTTCAAACTTGGCCCATTTATGACTCGTGGACTTCAACTCCCAGAATTCCTCAGCCAGGCACGCGTGCCTGGTTGAGGAATTCTGGGAGTTGAAGTCCACAAGTCATAAAAGGGCCAAGCTTGAAGACCCCTGATTTATCCCAACAATGATCCTCTGATGCGCAAGATGATCCCCCAAATAGTAGTTAGTCCTCGCCTTACAATAATTCTTTTAGTGACTGAAGTTACAACGGGTAGTGAAAAAAGTAACTTATGTCCTTTTTTCACATGACTTGTTGCAAGCATCTCCATGGTCATGTCATAAAAATTCATACACATGACAACTGACATGTACTTATGACTGTTTGCAGTGTCCCTTTTGCCACCCTCTGATGAGCAAAGTCAATGGGAAATCCAGATTCTTTTAACAACCGTGTTAACTAACTTAAGAAATGCAGTGATTCTGTTGCAGTGCAACAGAAATTGTGGTTGTGCCTGTATAGCTGACCAGAAATTATAAAAACACTGTCCAGAGGTCTATTAAAGGACTGCAGAATTTTTGGGGGCGAATGAATGGTTAATTCTTGTTTTCATTTTAAACTTGTTGCCATGTGGATTTCCAGGATGGCAACTCACAATTTCACAATTCTTATTCCACTCTGTCACACCTAGTGCTAACGCGCCAGCTTTCAAGTTAAAGAAACAGAAGCTAAGGCTTAAAAAAATATTTATTGTATCAAGTGCAATATATATGTGAACATTAAAAGATAGGTATTGTGTCCAAAGAAAGTGCTTAATATTCAGATGTAATCATGCTAGGAAAAAAATTCACCATTAGCACCACAAAATACTGAATTCTGCTAAGGCACAAATTAAGAAAGTTGCTTTTTTAAAAAACAAAATTGGCTTAAACAGCAAGCTTTCAATCTGCTACAATTCATTCTTGCTTCAAGTCATTTTTTTCTGGAATAAGAACTTGACAATGAAAAGAGAACTGAGATTGTGACTCCCTTCAGTCACAAATGTTAATGACCGTTATTTACCTTGAACTACTGCAGTCTCTTAAAAAAAACTTGAACATATATCTACATTACACAAGCATGTGATGGTATAAAAATTAAAATTAGATTTAATCTCCTTCTAACTTAATAGCTATGGAAAGTATCCAGCATTGTTCGTAACATTAATTTACTCATTTTAAATATACCGTATATTGCTACAGTCAATAGAATACATTCAAAATAAATCTTGCTAAATGGAATGTAATTTTCCTCTTCCCCAACCACCCAATTTCTCAGTTAAGAGTCTATAAATACATACATATATCAAACACTATAATCGGTAACATCTGAAAATCCAAGAGCAATAAAAATTTACCTAGAAGAAATATCTAAGGCTTATTCAGTCTCTTGGGAAAGTAAAAAAAAAAAGATCCATTTTTTTTCCGTCCTTCTTTAAACGAGAGAAATTTGGCAAGGGGCTGTTACATTTCCTGACTCTGTGTAAACCACACACTTACAACACTCTGTAAAAAAATTGCCCCACAATGTGTCACGGCTACTAAAGAGGACAAAAGGATCCAGACCTGACACGCAGACAGGAAAGCCATGTTTTTAAGGAGTTAAGTCAATTTAAAGCAGGTTATTATTTTTTGTGAGGGTTCACAAAATTTAAAGAGACCGACGGGGGGGGGGGATTTCAAGACCTCTGAGACACACAATTCTCTTGCCTTCGACAAAAGACCCTACTCAAGGCTTTTTCCATTTCCAGGGGAGCCTCCCTCTCACCCCACCTGCGTGCCTCCCAATCAAAAGCTCCCTATTCATCCCTGTGGGCTCCGTTTTGGGGTCCATCCACACAGCACCCCACAGTAAAAAAAAAAAAACCCTGACCCAAACTCTTCCATAAAAGCAGACTGGGTCCCGCTGGGCCCCTTGGCTCAGCATGGCCAAAATCTCTCTTGAGACTCTGCTACCAACACGCCTTGTCAGTGATGCTACAAACGGGACACAAGCAAATTAAATACCTTGCTATTCCACTCTTCCCAACTTGGGGTTTACCGACTATCTCCCCATTTCTCCCACTGAACCCTGACATGCCGTATACCAACTTTACACCTTCAATTACACCTGCTACAACTTTACGCCTCCCATTAATCACCTCCCCTTATTGCCCCTCAGCGTCCCTTGCTGCCATTTATCGGACCCTGATCCATCGCTCTCCCTTGTTACTGCCAAAGTGATAGAATCTGACCAAAAGGGGGGAAAAAAACCCCACTTGTCTTGTTTCCTGCTTGAAAGGGGGGGGGTGGACTAGAAGACCTCCGAGGTCCCTTCCGACGGGAAAGAGGGGAGAGGGTCCTCTTTGGCGAAAGAGGCGGCATGAGAAAGAGATGCTAGTTTTGACGGCAAAGGCGGCACACACCGCAGAGGCTGTGCAATTGCTCCTCACAGCCATGCTCGTTTGGATCCTGCAGACCGAGTGAAAAATCAAAAAAATGGTTTGCGGTCTATCCGCCTGCCCGCTTCGCCTCACCCCGCAAGGTTAAGGAGTTGGGACTGCTTCTAAACTGGGTCGCCCTAACCCGCATCCAAAGCCAAGATTCCTCCAAATTGTGGCCGGAACGCCAAGCCAAGACCGAATCGGCCACAGCCACCGAGGCACAGAGTTGGTGGGTGGCTTGTTTGCAAAGATGGTTTGTCCGTTTCTAGGACAATTGCTTTCTTGTTGGCAAGCCTGCTCGGGCTGCACAGGCAGATATGGCGAGCAGACGCGCCCGAGGAGAATCGCTTGGCGGAAGAACGGCATTCTAGGGTTTTTGCACGCGTCGCGAGTTCAGTTTTACACACTCAGCAGAAACAAAGAGTCAAAAGCTGCCCGGCTGTTTTGCCTCTCTCTCTGCAGAGCTGATAGCTCCTCTGGTTAAGGGAGGCCTCGTTTTGGGGGGGGGAGGGGGGGGGAAGATTCAGGTTACAGAATTTTTCTTCTTCCGGAAGGGCGACTTCAAGGTTTTCCAAACGCTCGGACGCGGCTTAGACTTCTTCTCCAGTGCCATGACGCTCTCCTTCTCCTTCCGTCGGATTTCGCGGACCAGGGTGTGAAACACGTCGTCGATGTAGTAGCGAAAGGCGGCGGAGGTTTCGAAGAAAGGGCAGCCGAACTCTTGGGCCAACGCCGAGCCTTCGTCCTTGGAGACCTTTGGGCAAGAAAGCGCAGGCGAGAATGGAGGGGGGGGGGGACAGTGAGGGAAACAAAACGAGGGCAGTCCTTGATTTACAACAGTCTTATTTAGTGACCGAAGTCACGACGGCAATGGGGGGGGGGGGGGAAAGGTGACTTAGGAGCGTTTTCCACACTTACAGCCCTTGCAGCATTCCCATGGTCAAAACTCAGGTGTTTAGCAACTGAGTCGTATTTACGACGGTTGCAGTTGTGCGATCCCCTTTTACGCAGTTGATGGGGAAGCCAGATTGCCTTAACAACCATGTGGCTAATTTAAGAACTGCGGTGGATTAACAACGGTGGCCAGAAAGATGGTAAAAACGGGGGGGGGGGGGGGATTCACTTTTAACGTCTGGCTTCGCCACAGAAATGTTGCGCTCCGTTGTGGTCGCTAAGTCGAGGACCCCCTCCCCAACGAGCCTGCGTTTCGAGTCTTTTTACCTGCCTGAGTTGAGTGAGGTCAGACTTGTTGCCCACCAGAACCACCGGAGTCTCGTCCGTACGCCGGACACGGTAGATGAGCTGCTTAAACTCCCGGACTTCGTGAAAGCTTCGGCGATCCGTGATCGAGTAGCAGATGATAAACCCCTCGCCAGCCCGCATGTACTGGTCTCTCATAGCGGTGAATTCGGCCTGCGGGAAGGGAAAGTGTGTTTTTGTGTGTGTGGCTGGCAAGAGAGGTTGCAATGCACTGCTTGCTTCTTCCTGCAAGGTTGTTTTTTTTTTTTTGAGGCTGGCCAGGTGCAGGAAACAGCTGGGCTTCCAGAATATTCTGGAGGGCTATTTTTGTAAGATAAAAAGCACCGTGTAACAACTGTTAGTAACCAGCAAGGAGCCGAACTATGGAATTCACTAGGTCAGGGATAGGCAACCTCGGCTTTTATGGGAGTTGAAGTCCATGAGTCATAAAAGAGCCAAGGTTGCCTACCACTGCACTAGGTGGTTATTTCCAGTTGGCCGTGTAAAGCATGCAAACTATGACATGCAGCCACCCCGGAGGGCTGTTTAGAAATCACTAAAGCCCTGGGGGGAGGCACAACAGGAAAGGCTACATAGTTGTGAAATACCTGGCCTGCAGTGTCCAAAATATCCAGATTAGCAGGTTCGTCGTCAATCCGGATCCGCATTTTGTAAGCATCCTCTATAGGGAGAAACACAGTCAGAAGAGGTCAAATGGTGGGGGTCTTCAATTTTTTTCCATAATACATATTGGTGTTAACATTCAGAATTAAATGGGGGGGAGGGTACAGGTGTTCAGGGCATTGAGTAAATATGATTTTCCTCTACGCGTCGACAAAAACGCTTTTGCTGCCTTGGATCAGCAACAGATTCAGTTTAACAGAGAAGACCAGAAACGTCTGTTGGTGACTCGGGAGCTGGGGCTTCTGTCTCAACTTTTTCTGGAGATTCCCCCAAATGACACCCTCCCATCTGTGGCTGAGCAATGGGGGGGGGGGAGAAGAGAACGGGTATATTTTAAAGGGGCATTTTTAAAATTGTAGGTTTGCATGTTGCTGTGCCATTTTTGTTTCATAAATGAAGGGATATGGCTAGGGTAGGCTGTATCAGCAGCGCTGGGGGTAGAGTCAAGAGAGGACTCACCCTAGAATCCTTATGTGCCCACAAATGGTCCCAAGTCCACTCCCTCTTGAATTCTCTTAACTCTTTATCTAGCATCAATTTAGAGCCAGCCTGTTAGTTTTGACTAGATTCTTGTCTAAAGGCCTGGGCGATAAATCAGCTTAGCTGGAACTTAGCGTGTGGTCCTGATTCTTCCCACTTGGTCCTTGTGAATACCTCAGGGATCATTAGACAGATGAATGAGGAAAAGTCCCAGCATCTGACACAACAGTCAATTGTTTTGAATTTTAAGGGGATTGGGGGAGTGTCTTATTTTGTGAGTCTAGCTGCATGCGTGGTACAGAAGTATCAACTCCCTGCATTTTCTGAATTACTGTAATAGAAAGTAACAGTTGAATCCTAAGTTTTGGTTTCTTAATTCAGGGTTCATCCTTAGCTCCTCCCCGCAGGAGTGGATCAAGCACAAAAGTACACACAACAGAATAACAGTCAGAAAAAAACCTTGAAAAGGGTGTGTGTTTGTGTGTGTGTGTGTGTGTGTCTTCTTCTGTTAATTCTTTAACAATACATTATAAGCCATCTGTCAAAACAATATACAGAAATCCAACATATTTACAGGAGGATTTGAGACGGGCTGCAACTCCCACCAAATCCAGTTAGATAAGCCTTCATAACTAAAGAAAGTAAAGCCCACTCACCGATAGTGGGATCGTGGTCTTCTGGAAAACGATGACTGATGAACTGCATAGTCATGGCTGCAAGGAGGAAACAAACAGGTTAACCCGACACAAGGACAGTGAAAATAGAGACTGCTCGGAGACAACACTTTATATATTCTAATCTGTATTTTATCAATCTCATTTAAGCTGCTTGGAGTCACAAGTTATGAGGCGGGTGACTATATAAATCTGATGAGTATCTATACACCATCCAGCTCTAAACAAACACAATTCTCATAAAACGCTTCTGCTGTGCCAATCTTAGGAATAAATACGTGGTTTCGGCCCCAAATAACCAGTGCATAGATCTTTGGGCTGTCAATAAAAACAATCATAAAAAGCTTCTTGCACATCAATCTTGGGATAAACACAGCCAGAAAGCACAATTACAGGTCTCCTGGCTATAAATAGGTACAATTATAATAAAAAGCTCCCAATATGTCGGTTTCAAGAGTAAACACGTAGTTTGACCCAAAATAACCATTACAGGACTTCTGGCTATAAATAAATACAATTATAATAAAAAGCTCCTAGTCTGTTTCGAGAGTAAACACATGGTTTCACCCAAAACAACAATTGCAGGTCTTCTGGCTGTAAATCAAAGAGTTATCACAAAAACCTTCTCAGGAATAAATACAGGGTTTCAGTCAATAATTCCCCTTTTATCAAGGTAAACCTTTTTTTGCAACACATGCAGCCAAAAACTTACGTTTGTGTATCTGTGTACTACAGTATATACAAACACATATACACACCCATGTGTATGAATTGTGTGTGTGCGTGTGTGTGTATACATACATACATATATATATATAGGAACGCGGTGGCTCAGTGGGTTAGGATGCTGAGCCTGTCGATCAGAAGGTCGGCAGTTTGGCGGGTCGAATCCCGAGTGCCGCGTAACAGAGTGAGCGCCTGTTACGCGTCCCAGCTTCTGCCAACCTAGCAGTTCGAAAGAACGTAAAAAGGCAAGTAGAAAAATAGGGACCACTCCGGTGGGAAGGTAACGGTGTTCCGTGTGCCTCTGCCACATGACCGCGGAGACGTCCTCAGACAAGCGCTGGCTCTTCGGCTTTGAAACGGAGATAAGCACCGGCCCCTAGAGTCGGAAACGACTAGCATGCATGTGCGGGGGAACCTTTACCTTTATATATATGCATACGTACATGTATATGTGTGTGTATGTATGTACGTGTGTGTGTGTGCATCCTGGCTCATGCAAATCATGGTTAAACCATCCCAGTCTTTGCTCTATCACGATTTATACATTCATCACATCCCTACACCGCCCATCTCCCGTGAGTGACTTCAGTGTGGCTCAAAGCAAAAAAAATATATATATATACCATGGCGTAAATAGGAAAAAAGTTTGTATTGACTTTCTTTTAAATGCCCTGTAAACCGCCCTGAGTCCTTCGGGAAAGGGCGGTATATAAATCCAAATCCAAATCCAAATCCAAATCCAAATCCAAATCCAAATCCAAATCTAAATAAATAAATAAATAAATAAATAAGTTAAAAGCAAGGTTTAGAATAGGGGTAGGCAACCTCGGCTCTTTTATGACTCGTGGACTTCAACTCCCAGAATTCCTGAGTCAGCATAGCTGGCTCAGGAATTCTGGGAGTTGAAGTCCACGAGTCATAAAAGAGCCGAGGTTGCCTACCCCTGGTTTAGAAGGTTGGATATTAAAAGTTAGAAAGTTCAGCAGAGGCCACCCCCAGGGCCGCCTATCAGCCTGGACCCCCACCCTGGACCCCCTTGCCATGGCCAGGCCTCTGCACTGTTTCTGAAGGCCAGGAAAGCGGGGGAGGGCGCTTAAATGCCCCTCCCTAAGCCCTTCAGGAGCTGCAAACTCCCTCCCAGAGGGGGCTTCTAGTGGCAGGGAGTTCCGCGGGGGCGAAGCCTTCCTCCGCCTCACCTACCGCTCTTCCCGACCCCGCCGGCGCCCAGCATCACCAGTTTGTACTCCCGAGGCAGCCCGGCGAGCGGGCCCGAGACGACTCCAGCCGGGCCCCGCGGCCCGGAAGGCTCCATCCCGCCTCAAGAGGCCTCCCGGGCCCCCTCGGGGGGGACGTCAACGGGCCTGGCTTTGCCTCGCGGGACGGAGCGCGACGGAGACGCTCCTCCGCCTCATCTTCCCGCCCGCTGAGGCGGACAAAATGGCGCCGGCGCCGACGCTGCTGGCCACGCCCCCTCTCCGCTTCACGCCGCCGCCGCCGCCGCCGCGTCTTTCGCCAGGAGGCTGCGCGCGCAATCCCGCTCAAAAAGGCAATAGCGGGTGCGAGCGCCTTACAATTCCGGTTCTGGGCCGTGCGTGGAAAGGACACGCTTTTTGCCCCCGACTGGATGGCGGAGCGCCGCGTGTTGAAGTGACGGGAGGCAGTCGAGGCGGCTGCATCGCACCCGAGTGGAAAACGTTGCGTGTTTGGGTGCTCGTCTGCTGAAGGGGGCGAAGAAAAGAGCCCGGGCCGCTCGGAGGTCTCAAACCAGGGCGGCTTTTGGTTGCGTGCGGGACGTTCGGGTTGCAACAAAAGCCCCCTCTCCCCTTTGTCCTTCTGCAGCTAAATGTCGGAAAACGAGGAGGAAATCCATTTGCTTTGCACTTTTTCCATTATGGTTGCAGTTTGCTGGCATTAATAAATTAAATTAAATTAAATTAAGAGGCAAGGATCTTGACCCCGTGTACGTGGAGAAGCAGATTTCAGTTCGGGATGGCTGGTGCCACACCATCAATGGGCCTCCCTCCACTTGGTGCTGGATTGCATCCAGATTCTGCCCTTGCAAGGCTCCAGCTGGATCAGTTGGCTTTGCAAACCAGGATGCCCTGCAAACGTGGCTGGGTTTCGGCTTAGCGCGCTGCACCATCCCAGCCAGACTAGGTTCTCTTGGGCACAGCTGCAAACATCTGCACGGCTAAGAGGCGGGTGGAAGGGGGACATCAAATACCTGTATATGAGGATTTTGGGATCCCACGAAAGGATCTCTACACCAGAGTCTCTTTAACTTCGGCAACCTCAAGGGTGGACTTCAGTTCCCAGAAATCCCCAGCCAGCATGGGAGTTGGAAGTCCACATACTCTAGCTGGGGAATTCTGGGAACTGGAGTCTGCACGAGCTGGCTGAGGAATGCTAAGAGCTAGAATCTGACTTGGGAATTCTGGGAGTTGAAGTCCAGGCATGCTAGGTAGAGAATTCTGGGCACTGGGAATCTGCACAAGCTGGGAAGGGAATTCGGGCAGTCAGAATCCCCACAAACTGGGGAATTCTGGGATTTGAAGTGAACCCAGGCTTGACTGGGGAATTCTGGCAGTTGAAGCCCACACGTCTTAAAAGTTGCTGAGTTTAGCAAACGGACAAACCAAGGGAAGCATTTTCCCAGGTTCCACAACCAGCCTTTCCCCCCACACACACACACCGAAAAACCCCCAAATATAAATATTTTTTCCCCAAACACAAGCTATGGTTCAATGAACGGATGCTTGCACTTGCTAGGAACTTTCTGAGTTGCGTTCGCCGGACCTCCTCCTTAAAAGAAAAACAGATGGAGAAAGGAAGTAGAACATTTGTACATTTATCGCGAAATTATGGCTCAATTTATTTACAACACGTAGAAAATCAGAGAACAGAGTGAGGTTTGGGGGTAGGCGGGTTGCTTTGGGGCCAAGCAAACCTGTCAGAAAAGATCAATCTGACACTTGATCCAATTCCTTTAAATATTCTTTTGTGGGTTGAACACAGAGCAAAAGTGGAGCGGGGGTCTGCGGTTCCCCCACTCTCAAGGCTGTGTGCAATTCATCGTGCAAAAAAAAAAATTAAAAAAAAATTTAAAACCCACATTTGCCAGGTAACAGACCAACATGTCCAGTGGAAACCAGTTAGTTTCGAACCACTAGAAAAACAATCCTAAGAATCTTCAAATAGGACCGCATTCTACTAATTCCAGAAAATGCAGTTCTATAAAATAAAATTTAAAAAAAGCAGGCAGGGGGAGGGGGGAGAAACAACCATAAAATTAAATCTGGTTGCCGGCCGCAATTTGGAATAGAAAGAAGATTGTTACCGTGCTGAAATTAACGCTGGTGGAAGAAGCTGGGATAAAAATAAAAAAAAAACCACGGGACAATTCTACAATTGGCTTGTCTGAATACCCCGTCCCCGTGTGTTCGCTCCTTGCCAAAATGGAGGAAGGCCCAGAAATTAAAGGTTTGTCAGCCAGACGAGAAGAATTCCAGCCGGATCCAACTACAAAAGCTGCATTTCCTAATGGTTTTTTTTTTTAAAAAAAAAAGCTGAAAAAGGAACAGAAATCCCTTCCGGGAAAGGGATTCTAGAGTCAAAAAACAATCCCTTAAAAGGTTTTCTTCTACAATTCTGGAAGGCGAGAAGCATCACGCACTCCTGGGGTGGGTGGGTGGGTGAAAAATCGTCCCTTCCCAGAGAGAAACAAGCACGGAACGGCAGCTGGTGAAGAGGGCGCAAGCTGGCTGGCCGGCACTTCTTCCAAAGCCTCCCCACCCCAAAAAAAAAATTAAAAAAAAAAATAAAAGTTGCTGTGGAGAAGATCCGGGAGGGAAACGCAAAGCGAGGACGCTCCTTGCAAGTTATCACACAAGCCACGGAGATCAGCCGTTGTGTTGACAAAGAAGCCGGTGGGGTTGTGTTGTTGTTTTTTTTTCTCCCCACGAGTCGCTCCCGACGGCCGACGTAGCATGTTCGTCGCTGGAAGAGGAGGAGGAGGAGGAGGAGGAGGGCGAGGAAAACAGCCCAGCCACACAAAAAAAAGAGGCGTTACTGCATCTCCAAAAAACATGTGCAGAGAGCAGAGGGACGAGCTTCCGGGTTTGCACGGACTGTGTTTGATCGAATACATGCGTTTTTTTTAATTTTGTTTTTTTTTTATTGCTTGAAGACGGAGGGTGGAGAGGGTGGGAAGAGTTTTAAGGGGCCATCCAAAACGGCATTTGCTGCTTCGCCCGCTGCTGCGAAGAGGGATACTGGTACCCTAGTCTCCACGTTTGCGAGTAGCTACTTGCATTTTTAAGACCCCCGTGGTCTTCCTCTTCGTCCGACGAGTCCCCGGTGTAGGCCACCAGCCCCAGTTCCTTTTCTCCGCTTTTCATCTTCTTGGCAGGATGGTCTAAAGGGACGAAATAGAAGGGGGGAAAAAAAAAAGAAAAAAAAAGAAAGAAAAAACCAGCCCCCAGCCACCACCCCATCCCCCAAACAAAGGAAGGGGTAGAAGAAAAAAAAAAGGGAAGAGAAAGATCAAACAATTTTCCCCCCCAAAATGGGTTAATTTTAAAAAAAACAACACGTTAGTCGGACACCGTTCCGAAGGCCCCCCGAATCAACGGTCACCCCCAGGTCAGCGGTGGTGGAGCAACACAGGGTCCCGCCAACGGTGTGTTATGATCCGTCAGCACCATGTAAGAGAACAGAGAGAGAGAGAGAGAGAAAGAGAGAGAGAAAGACACAAAAAAAGAAGAAAAAAAAAGGTAGAGTTAGCAAGGTCTGGCGATGGTGGGCTCTCCGTTTCAAAGAATATATGTCAAAAGGAAGAAACCAGCGAGCCGCCTTGGCCCAAATTGTTTTCCAAAAGGTGACAAGCTGAACAATTTGTAAACGGATTTACAAATTGTGGAGTCGTTTTTTTTAAAAAAAATAAAAAAAAAGTTGGCCTGTTTTTTTTTAAAGGGGTGGGAAATGAATTACCGTCGTGTTGTATTTATTCAGCCTTCAACGAGGGAGGATGTTATCTGTAGATTTCTTTTTTTTTCCCCTAAGACACTTTTTCTTTTTAATGTCTGGTCCGTTGCGTTTGGTTTCCTGTTTTAAATATAGTTTGGTGGTGTTTTTTTTTTGTATTTTAACTTTCCTAAAGGCAGGGAGCCCTCGACTTAGAATGGAGCCCACGGATTCCGTCGCTAAGCGAGACGAGCGGAGTGAATTTCTACCCGTTTTACGACTTTCCTTGCCGCGTTTAAGGGAGTCGCTGCGGCTGTTCAGTGGGCAACACGCCAGTTGAGTCAACGGCTTCCCCGGTGACTTTGCTGGTCGCAAAAAGGGACACTGCAACCATCATTAAATAGGAGTCGGTTGTTTGAATTTTGGATCACGTGACCCTGGGGACGCTGCAACGGCCATTAATTGTGAAAAGGGGTGATAAGTCCCTTTTTCCAGCGCTGTTCTAACTTCGAACAGTCACTAAGCGAAACTGTCGTAAGTCGAGGACTATCTGTAGGCACGTGGCCGCCTACCGGGCGCAGCTGGGCCTCCTAGTTCAGCCTGAGTAAAGGGGGAGGGTGGGTTCTGCACAGCTTCCTGGGAAAAAGTGAACAGCGTCTTGAGGACCCTGGGATGGTGTGTGTGTGTTTGTGTGTGTGTGTGTCTGAATGGGGTGTGAAAAGATGGGGAGAGGAGAATGGGGAAGGGGCAGATTTGATCTCGGTTCGGAGATGTTTCGCAGAGGTGTAAGGAGACACAGGGCTGAGAAATTGTTGCGTGTACGTATTGGGGGGGGCGCCTTGGGGCTGCTGATCTTCAAAGAGGGTAAAAAACACAACACACAACACACACTCTGGATTTCGGGGGAACTCAACCGAATGGGCAAAGAGAAGCTGGAGGTGCCTCGAGGCTTAAGGCCCGGAAGGTGAGGCCGGCCGGCAAGAGGCACCGACGCAAAGGAGGCAGAAAAACCAACGCAAGCCGGGCCTCTCGGCCGCACACGCTCACCGTTGCTGCTCCCCAAGGACCCGTTTCGGTCGTCAGGCTCCGGCTTCATCCCCATCACTGGCAACGCCGGCGGTGGCATCAGCTGCCTGCTTGGAGACAGAAAAGAGGGTTCTTTGAGAAGAGGAGGTCCAGAAAGGACATCTAGAAACCAGGAGACGGGAAGTTCTAGTCCCGCCTTAGGCATGAAAGCCGGCGGGGAACTTTGGGTCAATGACCAGGAAAGTGTGAGTTCCAGTCTCATCTTAAGAGATGAAAGCCAACTGGGTGACTTTGGGATAATCACCAGGAGATGGGGAATTCTAGTCCCGACTTAGACATGAAAGGCGGCTGGGTGACTTTGGGCCAATGACCAGGAGGCGGTGAGTTCCAGTCTCATCTTAAGAGATGAAAGCCGGCTGGGTGACTCTGGGCCAATCATCAGGAGCTGGGGAATTCTAGTCCCGACAGGCATGAAAGCGGGTGACTAATCACCAGGAGAGACAGGGAGTTCTAGTTCCAGCTTAAATTCTTAGTCCATCCAGACTAGGCCCCTGCTCAATGGGTGGATCTTAAGCCTCATCTTCCCTGTCTTTAGATGACAGGCAGGTAGATCAAGAATGCAGCCTGATGTTCCAGTGGACAAACTTTTTTTTTCCCCCAGTGCTGTCGTAAGCCGAGGACTCCCTGTACAGTTCTAGCCTTCTCCTAGCTCAGCCTACCTCGCAGGGCTGTCCCCAACTGCCTACTCACCTGTCCCTCTCTCTCTCCTTTCCTGAGGAACTTGCTGGCTTCGGGCCTGTTCCATCCAGGTCGGTCGGAATGCAGAAGCCTGTACCTAAATTAGTCATATGAATGGGTCCATGCTATGAGCAGAAAAACACAGCAGCATTAGCAAATCTAAAACACTCGAGTTGAGCTATCAGCTCCTTAATGAAAAAATGAAAAAAAAAATAAAAGCTTCTTTGTGGAGGACCAACATTTTCTGCTTGGCTTCCTTAAAATAAGAACATGGCCGGCATCCTACAAATTTGGAGCAGTGGGCTAATGCCTCTTTAAGTAACACCAGCTGCCTGCAATTAGTGCAGGTTCGAGTCCCACCAGGCTCAAGGTTGACTCAGCCTTCCATCCTCCCGAGGTAGGTAAAATGAGGACCCAGATTGTTGGGGGCAATTAAGCTGACTTTGTAATAATGCCGCTTGGGGTGTGTGTGTGTGAAAGCCCTAATAAGCAGGCATATACATAGAATGAAGGCTACTGCTAAGCTTGTAAGCCGCCCTGAGTCTTCGGAGAAGGGCGGGATATAAATGGAATTAAAATAAAATAAAATAAAATAAAGAAGCTGCAGAATGGTTCCATCTGCGGCTTCTGGGTTGCACGATAGAAAATAAATCTCTCTGGTCTAGTTAATTCAAGTTTGAGAGAATGTCCTTTTTTTTTCATAAAAGGCGGCCTCGAATTGTGTGGCTACTAATTAAAAAAAATAAATAAATAGGCATTTTGTGTTTCTCTCCCGGTCTTGAAAAAAAAGGTAGCAATTTGGCCGTAAGTCCATTTATTCAGTGCCGTTGCAACGCTCCCCAAATGAATTGTTGTGAGGACCAGCTGTGCTGCAAACGTGACGTGTAGTTTCTTGCTCTGCCTTTCAAGCTGATCTCTCTCTGCTATTAGGGAGGCAGGCAAAACACCAGTTAGAGGCCACAGGAACCTAGTTTGGCCCCATCTAACCTGGTTTGACAGTGTCAGGCCGAAAATCGTGCAAGCACGCAGACAACCGCCGGAAATAAAATTTGTGAGTTAGGGTCTTTTCCAATCCAGATTTGCCCCGCTGCAGTTCCCAATCATCACCATCGTTAGAGGACGAGGGGAACTCTGCGTGTGTGTGGCCTAACCCTACACACACATTGTCGCCTTTTCCAAAAAGGTTAGGAAAAAACGTCACAGGAGCAAATGGTGTTTTTTCTCTCTCTCGTGTTTTATAGTCAGTTGGAAAGAGAAACTCCGAAAGCAATGGTTATCTTTTCTCTAAATGAAGACTACGCCACCCGGGGATGACTTGATACGCAACTTTTGTGCGGGTGTTCCTTTTAGCGACACACAAAGAGGGGTTCCTCCCCTGCCCCCCGCTGTCGTTTTTACGCCCCAGGTAAGAAATTCAAGTTGTTACGAGTTACAATTCCCAGCCACTTTCCTTAAGCTGATGGGCAAAGAGGCCGTGTTCCTGTTTTATTCTGACTTGTTCTAAACTATTAGAAAGTTGTTACAGAAATCTCCAGATTCCTCACCTCTAAAGCTTGACTGCCGATTTTAAATCCGGCCCAAAATGCTTCTGTTGAAAAACCCCCCTTCAAATCCTGCTTTTCTGCCTTCCTGTTTCAAAAATTGCCCCCTACCTAAAATCTGATTTGAAACCCCAAATTTGAGTGACGTAGCTGAAACTGTGGCACCCGGCTTCAGAGGCAACCAAAGCTTGCAAATCTTAAAAATTTTTCAAGCCTTTTGTTCTTAGCTGCGAAGTCGCTTCTGACCCGTCAGACCCCACGGACAACGTTCCTCCAGGCCTTCCTGTCCTCTACCATCTTCTGGAGTCCATTGAAGCTCACGCCTACTGCTTCGGTGTTTCAAGCCTTAAATTTTATTTATTTATTTTTGGCCAACCACCTTTACTGCTCGGGACACCGGCCACCACAAATAGATGTGGTCCACGACTGACGACCACAATGGAGGACAAAGTTCCCGTTGCTAAGTGAGACACTTCAGCGAATTTTGCCGCAGTGGTTTTTAAGTCGTTACGTGAACCGCTGCAGTTGTTTCAGCTAGTCACGCTGTTGTTCAGTGAGACTTGGCTTCCCCGTTGGCTTGGCCTGTCGGAAGGTCACCAAACGGGATCACGTGAGCCCGGGAGACACTGCGACCCTCGTAAATACGAGTCGGGTGGCCCAGCGTCTGAATTTGAAGGACGTGACCATGGGGGGGGATGTGTGAAAAACAGTCGGTAAGTCCCTTTTTTCAAGTGCCAATGTAACTTTGAAATGGTCACTAATCCAACGGTTGTAAGTTGAGGACGACCTGTGGATCCAGGGTCTCCCCAAAACCCTAACCCCGGCCTTGAAAAGGCCTGTGGCGACCTCTGGCTTAACGCTCTTCATCTGACAGTCACTTCTTCAGCAGAACTGGCCGTTGCGGAGAGACGGTCAGCCCAGACCAGGTTGGAACGACAATTTCGGAGGTTAGCTGGGATCTAGACCTAGTTTTGAGTTCAAGGCGAAACGGGGACGGGGGAGAGCCAGGTAAGAGAACAATTGTGGCTTACTGCACCTGGTATCCCAACAATCCGGATTCGTGTTCGTCCGGCAGTTCCTCGGTAAATCGCCTTTTTTGACCCGGCTGAGGCAGGGGCTGTACGGCGGGCAGGGTCCCACTCGGCAGGGGGGTCTTTCCAGGAGCAGCAGGCAAGAAAGGAGTGTTAAGCGGGGTCTGGAAAGAGACACACACACACACAATGACGAAAATTGAAACTGAAATGGACGCCTAACGTTCAAACCACCATTCAAAAGACGCACAAAAGGAGGTTCCCATTTTAATCTCCTATTGCTTTACTTTTCCTGAACCTTCCTATCGATTTCTTCCGTTTGGTTTATGGCTGTAAGCGGCCTAGAGGAGCCCCGTGGCGAGATAGGGGCAAATAAATTTAGTAATTCTTATTATTATTTAATCTTCCATTCGATTCATAAAAACTTTTAACAGTTCAGCTCTTAACCAAGGACCTATGAGCTGTTAAGGTAACGTCTGAGCGTATAAGCAGTTCCAAGTAAGCTGGGGGTGTTTCTTTTGCAAAGTCAGGCTACTCAAGTATTATTATTGTTATTTTGTTGTTAATTTTCAATTCGATTCACAGCCTAGGACTGGTGAAATCAGTTCAAATCCTAACCGAGGACTCAATTTCAATTTGCAAGTCGCAATATTTAGTTATTTTTTTGCCCTAGCTGTTCCTCTGCCATCTCTGCATCACCTGGCATTTGCAATATCAATGAACCAGATTTTTTTCCCCCTTTTCCACAATAATGATCTTAGGTGTGTTGCTGTTGTTATTCTCTCCGCGTACAATCAGCCAGATGTTCAGACTGGATCCGGCGTTTTAGTCTACCCCAAATTTGGCGTTTTAGCCCACCTGTCAACCAATGGCATTTTAACCCACCTATATTGAGTCTTTCAAAGTGCTTGGAAGTTGTTCTCCTTGTTACTGTTATTATTCCAATATTATTTTCAAAGAAAGCGCCGCCTGTTCTTACCTGGCTGGTGGTCGCAGCGGGCTGGACTTGCGTAATTGGGTACTGGGTGGGCACTGGTGGGACGCCGGTGGGGAGGGCCAAAACGCCAGGCGCCAGGGGAACCGCAGGAGGTCCGATGCCCGGCATGACGTAAGGAGGCTGGCCGGGTTGCTGAGGGGGCGGAGCCACAGGGTAGCTCGCCTGGAAGCCATTGGGCGGGTAGTATGGCGGCTGGGGGGGAACGGTTGCAAGGGTTGCCGGTTGCGTGAATCCTGATCGGAGCCGAGAGAAGAGAGGGGAGGGTAAAAGTTTTATCACCCACGTTGGATTGAATGTGATGGAAAAGAGGAAAGGGTGGCGGGGAGGGGAAGTAGGTTTGGAGACCCTCAAGTGGGAAATGCCCAGTGGTAGGATTCAAACAGGGGAACAACCGGTTCTCTCTGGGAATGCCGCTTCTGGAAGTCCCGTTAGCAGGCTGGGCAACAAAAAATAGGCTACCGGTTCTGCCGAAGCGGTGTGAATCGGCTGAATCCCACTGCTGGAAATATCCCACCCAACCTCGGGTCAGAAACCTGAAACAGTTGAGCAGCTGGACAAGACAGACCTGTTAAGGGCATGGTGGTGGCCATCTGGTTCACAAACCGCGAGTATTCGGCGTGGACCTTGAAAGGAATGGCAGATTCGGTAATTAGGAGCAGGTAAACGATCCCCCTTTATTATTATTATTATTATTATTATTATTATTATTATTATTATTATCATCATCATCATCATCATCATCATCATCATCGGAGGCTTTTCTCAAACGTTCCCCCCGTTTGGGTGGCAAGAGTTCGTTCTTTAGTCAAGGAATTAGGCCGTTTCCCAATCTGTACCCTGAAGCTTGCCTCCTTCAGGCAGCCCTCGTTTAGCGACCGTCGTTGGGACCGGCCCCAAAGGGAGCCCGACGTTTCGACTTGCTAAGGGAGACGTCGGTGAAAAGGGAGCTTTGGTCCCGTTTTCCGGCCTTCCTTGGCCGCGGTTGTTAAGGGAATAAGGGCAGGGGATTAAGGCAGTCGCGCGGCGGTTGAGGAACTTACAGTCTGTAGCAAGTTCTCGCAAAGCTTTTTGGCTGCTGCCAGGCCTTCTGGCTTGGGGTGGCTGTAAAAGACGTACGAGAACGTTCAGCGTAAAGGATAAAGTGGCAAGTGTCTTAAATTTTAGGATTTTAAGAATTTTAGGATTTCAGCAACTTAAAGTAGGAGGAAGCCCCTTGGCAGGTACAGTAGCACTCTGAAAAATCTATCTATCTATCTATCTATCTATCTATCTATCTATCTATCTATCTATCTATCCATCCATCTAATCTAATCTATTATGACTCCCTCGCTCTATTATTATCTGTATCTCTATCCTGTGTAATCTGTCTGTCTGCCTGTCTATCTGTCCCTCTCTCTATCATTATCTATCATCTTTGTATATTCCATCCATCATCTATCTGTCTATCCCTCCATCATTATCTATCGTCTTTGTAATCTCATCTATCATTATGTACCTACTGATATCTGTCTATCAATCAATCAATCAAATCAATCATCTACCTACTGATATCTATGTCTGTCTGTCTCTCTGTCTATCTATCTAATCTATCCATCTATCCATCCTATTTCTCTATCTCTTAACTATCCATCCATCCATCATTTCTAATTTATCCTATCCTATTTATCCTATCCATCTATCTATCCATCCATTATCTATCTTATCCATCTATCCATCCTATTTCTCTATCTCTTATCTATCCATCCATCCATCCAATTTCTCTCTAATTTATCCTATCCTATCCTCCTATTTATCCTCATATCTATCCATCCACCCACCCACCTCTCTCCCACCCACAGCTTACCTAATGTAAATGTACATGGGTTCGAATGCCTCGCGCCCGGAGGCGGGTTCGATGCAGCCGGAGCCTTTCCCCCGAAGGAACACCTTGGCCCCCGTTTCTATCTGGATGTGCTGCAAATAGGAGCAGCCCGGACCTTCCACCTTCTCCTTGACGCTGAAGGTGGGGATGGCGTGTTCCAAGCCCACAAACAGCTTGTCCTGGACGTAATGCATCTGCACAACACACAAAGATCCTGCTTTAGCGACTGGCGACAACAGCACTGTGCAAAAGGGATTCGGCAGCCAGTCCTCGCACTTCCGACGGGAACAAAATTCGGACGCTTGGCAAACCGGCGTGTATTCACGAGTTTCCCAGCCAGCCTCTGACAAGAACGGCCTGATTCGCTTTGCAACCGCAGTGATTTGCTTAGCAAACCGTGGTTGGGGAAAAAAAATAGCAGTAAAATCGGGCGTGACTCGTTTAACCACTGCCTCGCTTAGCAAATTCTGGTCCCCGGTTCTGGTCGTTGAGGACTACTGGTAAAAAAAAAAATTAGTTAGTTTAGGATTTCCTACACCCAGGCAAAGGGTCAATTCTGCCACGTGGGTAAGTGTATTTTGAAGGCCCCACAAAGAGTGTTAATCGGGGAATCATAGGAAAGAGGAACGAATAAATAATGTAATAATAAGAGATGGACGGGACCTTGGAAGTCTTCTACCTAGTCCAACCCCCTGCTCAAGCAGAATAATAACAGAGTAACAGAGTTGGAAGGGACCTTGGAGGTCTTCTAGTCCAACCCTCTGCTGAATTAGGAAACCAAGCAGGAATGAGATGGCCCTTCCCTCCTAATGTAAGAAAATCACTTTTTTTTCTTTTCCTTTCCATCTCGTTTTGAAAGAGAAGAAATCAAAAACGCACAGGATTTTGGCCTTGCCAACCCCCCCCCCCAGATGTTCTCCCCCGGGGCTTGACAGTTGGAGAGGCAGAGGGCATTGTTGAATGGCACAGGGAGGTCTCTGCTGCCTGGAAGCTGGACCCCTCTCCCCATTGCATTGCTGTAAGAGGATGGCATCGGCCTAGCCCTGCTCAACAGGCCAGGCCTTCTTAATCCTCTAGCCCGTGGGACCCCCAAACCCGGCCACTTTTTAAGACTTGTGGACTTCAGCTCCCAGAATTCCCCAGCCAGACACAGCACACCGACTGGGTAGGCAAATCCACGATGAACAGCCCCTTAAGGATTAGCCTTCTAGACCCCCCCCGCCAAAAAAATTTCTCTCCAATGCGCGCCCCCTCCCCCAGCAAACCTGAGGTGGGAAGTCCAGCAAACTCGCTTCATCTGGTTCAAGATGAGGATATATAGACGCTCCTCGGCGTACGGCGCAAGGGAGCCCGTGGCTAAGCGTGGCCGTTCTTAAAGGAGTTGCACCCCACCTAACGACCTTCCTCACCGCTATTGCTAAGCGAATCGCTGCAATTGTCAAGTAGGTAGCAGAATTGTGAAGTGAGTCAGAAGGTCGCAAAAGGGGATTTAACGTAACACCAGCACCACCACCCCCAGGATGCTGCCGCTGTCATAAATACGAATCAGTTGCCCAGCCTTTGAATTTGCTGCCATGGTTGTAAGTGTGAAAAATGGTCCTAGTCAGTGCCGTCGTCACTTCAGTCACTAAACGAATAATTTATCCGTTGGGGACTTCCTATGTAACTGAGAGGCCCAGCCCACCCAAAACGGGGAAAATAAATTTGTCTTTCGATTTAGCAGCCCTGAGACACCCAAACCTCCTGGCTCTGCCCATTGTGTCAACCCTCCCCAAAGCAGAGTCCGAAGTAAAACCGAAGCAGCTTCGTCCGCCGTGCGTACCAAGCTGGTAAAAGTCACCGGGGTCTTTCCGGCAATACTTACTCCGCCAGACTGGAAGGGCGCCTTCTGCCCAACGGCTGGGGGCAAGGGGGTAATGGGGGCAGGCTGGTGGTAGACGGTCACCGTGGCCCCGTTGAAGGTGGGGCTGGACCCGGTGGCCGCTTTGACCACCCCGTTGGTGATGATTTCTTTGATCCGGTTGACAGCTCCTGCAAGGGGCCGAAGCAGCAGCGTCAACACAGGCGAGCTTCACGCCAAAACCTTTACGTTCCCGTGTCTGTGTGTGTGTGTGTCTGTGTGTGTGTGTGTGTGTGTGTCCTGACTTTACAACCTATGTTGCTGTGGGCGTTAAGTAAGCTAAGTCGTTTTGCTTAAGGGGCAGCGCAGCTTCGAAAAAGCGAAGCCGGGCCGCGGCGAATCATGAGTTCAATTGTACCAGCGCGGTGTTGGATTTTGTAAGCGTGGGGTTCGCTTTACGGCCACTGGGGAAAAAGGTCATAAAAATCAGGTCGGGCGGGTGACTGACAATGATTTATGAACGTTAAGGGCAGGCTATGTTAGATTCGTATGTCGAGGACAACTCTCATTAGTGGTTTGTTATAAGCCTAGCATTGATTAATATAGGTCTTTATTGTACATCTAGCACTGATGATGCTCCCTAGTTGGGTCATGAAACGTCTGCACGAAAACCACATTTAACTTAAAATTAACCTTAATCCTTGCAACTTTTAAGACCTGAGTTAGAATATCCACTTCTTCCTTGCTCTTATTTCGGTGTTACTTCACCGTGGCAACTTGAGGATGTGCGGACTTCAAACTCCCAGAATTCCCCAGCCAACCAAGATCAAAAACCCCATTTTCCGATTTCTGCCCAGAGAATCTGAACGGGATCGACTTACTGTCCACCAGTTCTCTCGTCTGTCCCTGTACGTGCAAGTAGAGAGGGCGATCACTGTGGAGGAAGGGGGGGGGGGGAGAAAAAAGGCATGCTTCGTTTTTTTAAAAAACCAAGATTAACACTTGAGACGTTGACCTCCCCGATGCTAAAAAAAATATCTTTTCAGTCAACGATGATGAGTTTGGGGAGGGTTGTTTTTTTTTAAAGAGCTGAAAGGGAAATGGAAACAAGGGATATACGCACCCAGGGCCAACTTTGATTTTCTCTTCCGCAGTCATGTAGCGCCCCCTAGTGGAGACTGCTGCTCCACTGAGCTTGCTTATCTGCAGACATAGGAGGAGGAAGAGGAGGAGGAAGAAAGGGAGAGAGGAAAATAAAAATCACAATCAGGCATGCAAGAAAAGCTCAACTGAAGCTGAAAAATCCACTTAACTGTCTTTTTCCCAAAGACATTCGCAGCAGACCCCCCATCCCCCACAAATCATCTTAAGGAAGATAAAAGAGGCAGATTTTCCCAGAAAAGCAACACAAGAGAAATTCAGGGTTTCTCAGCCTTGACAATTTGAAGACTTCAACTCCCAGAATCCCTCAGTCAGCCTGCTTTTAAGATGGGTGGACTTCAACTCCCAGAATTCCACAGTCAGCCTGCTTTTAAGATGGGTGGACTTCAGCTCCCAGAATTCCCCAGCCAGCACGCTTTAAGACGGGTGGGCTTCAACTTCAAATCCTGGGATTCCCAGAAGGCATCAAACTGTTTTAAGCCTACCAAGCTGCTATTATGGGAAATTAAGATACTGCAAATCCCCGCTCGACAGGGTGCCAGACCTCGTCCTGCGTCTGTCCTCTTGTTAGGAGATTCCGGCACGTCAGCGGCACGTCGTTGATCTCCACTTCGGCCACCACCAGATCATCTTTGCTTTTGTTGGCTGCCGGGCCTTTCCCCGAAGCCTGGAGCTGCCGAAGAGCAGAAGGGAGGAGGACCGGGAAATAATAGGAAAAGCAGACAGAGTCAGCTTGGTGTAGCGGGGAAGGTGCTGGGCTAGGAACTAGGAGGCGGTGAGTTCTAGTCCTGCCTCGGGCATGAAAGCCAGCCTGGTGACTTTGGGCCAGTCACCAGGAGACGGCGACCCTGTGACTAACCGCAGGGACTGCCTTAACGCCTGTGGAGAGAGCAAGGCCGTAAAATGTGAGAAAACGCAACTGCCTCGCTTAGCGATGGGAATTTGGGCTCAATGGCGGTCGTAAGTTGAGGACTACTTGATGGCAGGCGCGCCAAGGCAAAACCCACCTACCCGTGACTGCTCACCTTGTCTGCGGAATTGGCCGAGGGCTTCAGCTTCCCTTTTGCCATCAACATGGCGTTGATTTTTGCAGCCACGGCCGCCGCGGCATCCAGGGCTCCTAAAGGAGCCGCTGAGCCTTCCGAGCCGGACATCCCGTCTCCGCTGCCCTGGACAGGGCGGCCGGCCACAGGAGTGGTAGCAGGAAGGAGGAAGAGAGCTGGCGAAGGCCCAGGCTGGTCCCATTTGCTCCGGCGCCTGGAAATTAGGAAATATATACATATACATATACATATACATACACACACACACGTAATTTTTCAATTCCTTCTGTCAGCTGGGCCCATTTCTCAAATCTCCCTCTTTCCCCTTTTGACATTCTGGAAGACTTTGTGTTTGTCCTCTCTCTAATCAGAATCCGTCATTCTGCGCCGTGACCGTCATAGTCTGAGGAGTGCTACATCAAAAGATATTCTACTCTTCCTCCCGTTTCCATCTTCCCTTCAAACATTAACGGAGTCCACAATGGTCTTAGAATCATCGTCTCGGTCAGATAATTGGCGGTCAAGCTGAAACTAAACTAATCAAGTAAAAATAGCCAACGGGGGTGGGGGAATCCCTTTCTCAAACCCCACCCCAAATACGTTACCCAGACCTAATCCACATATCAAAGGAGAAGGTCTGCAAACACAGAGTAAATTAAATTAGGTCTCCCAGAGGAACTCCATGTTCACAAGGATAAACATATTTGCACATACACACAGACATGTAAATGCCCCTCAAATGCAACGTGATACCAAAAACAAGCTTCCCCCTATAAAAATTTGCAGCTGCACCCCTTTTCTTGGCAGCCTGCCCCTACAAGCAATCTGTCTTGCTTTTAGGAATAAATGTTTCTTCTTTCCTCACAGCTGTCTGGATGTCATTTTTATTTATTCTTCTGCAATTTGGAACCCCAAATAATTCTTCTGACAATAGATTGAGTTCAAACCTATTAATTAATGAAATTACAGCTATGAATCCACTTAATGGGTTCCTTTTTTTGTGCGGTTTGTGGTTGCTTTCCAACTCGTTTTTTGGTGGTTGTGAGTTCAAGAGGTCAAATCAGCCACGAATGAAGGACCAGACACAAATAATTCTCACCCATCCATTTTCGCCTCAAAAAATCCTCCATATTTTTTTTTTCCCACTCAGAAATGAACCCTGGAAACAGCCAGCAAGTTTGTCAAGGAAGAACCAATGAGACGGCTGGCTGGAGAGCAAATCAAAAGCAGGGGGGGTGCCCCCCTGAGGCGCTCCACCAATCAGGGGAGAGCGCTTCAAGTATAAAAAGGGGCCACGACTGAGGGAGAGGATCAGTTCGCCCAGAGAAACTGCCAGGGAAGGAAGAGAAGAAGACTGGGATGAGGAGAAGCAGAAGGAAGCCACAGCTCCTGAGGGGAAAAAAGGGCTGAAGTCACTGCCCACCTCAGGAGAACAGAAAGGGAACAGAAGTCCCAGATAGGAAGGCAGCTCCTGAGGGGAAAAGGGCTGAAGTCACTGCCCACCTCAGGAGCCCAGAAGGGGAGCAGAAGATCCAGAAAGGAAGGTAGCTCCTGAGGGGGAGACTGAAGTCACTTGGCGCCTCAGCTGGGGGAAAGGAGGCCAAGCAGCCCTGGACCTGAAGTCTGAATGAATCTCAGAGGGATGACAGCATGAAGAGGGGAAGCCTGGAAGAGGAGAAGCCCAAGAGATGACCAAGGGGAGAGAGTCCAGTCAAGCTCCAGAAGGTCACAAGAGTAGAAATTTGGGGCAAAAGAGGCTATTTGAGGAGGGGGAAAAAAGAGCTGAATTCATGCCTACCTCAGAAGCCCAGAAAACAAAGGCAGCTCCTGAGGGAAAGAGCTGAAAGTCACTTGGAGGCAGAAAGGAGGCAAAGCAGCCCTGGAGCTGAAGTTGTGAGTGAACCTCATGGACAACAGAATGAAGCACAGACAGAAGATGAGGAAGCAGAGCCCAGTTAAGCTCCAGAAGGGCATGAGAGCAGATGTTTTGGGGCGAAAAGAGGCCACTTTGAGGCAAAAGAGAACAAAAAAAAAAACGATAGAGCTGAAGTCAGTGCCCACTTTGGGAGTGAAAAAGCCTCCTTTCCCTGAGGAGAAAGAGCTGAAGTCATCCACAGCAGGAATGAGGCAAGTTGTAAAGGGGTGTGAGTGTCAATTTGCACACACACTCAAAAGCGCTTTCCTGCAACTCCTGAAGTCTATTGCTAAAAGGTCTTTTCATTCCTCAGATATTAAATATTCCTGCATGGATAGGGATGGATGGATAGACAAAGGGAGGGAGAAAAATAGAGATAGACAGAAAGAAAAAGGGAAGGAAGGAAAATAGACAGAATAGAGATATAGGATAGATGGATGATAGATAAGATAGAGATATAGAAGGGCAATTGATATAGGTATATATAACATAGATCACGAATGAAATAGGTAATAGCCTAATTGACAAATTGATATAGATAATAAGAGAGTTCCCACTAAATTGTTCTCCACTGAGTAGTTGCTCCACTGCCATTTTCTTCGGTAAGCTGTAAACATGTATATATAAAATATATATACATTTATTTATTTTATTTTATTATTTAAACTTGTATACTTACACACGCACACTATATGTATATTATATGCACTCCCATACGCACACGCAAATATACAATTACACTATCGATTATAAATATAAATTCTAGATATATAGAGAGAATATGAAAACATAATTTAGGGCGGGGGGCGGGGATCAGCTGAAGGGCTGGGCAAAAGAGGTCCCGGTCCCAATCGAGCGGGGCTGATGGGAGTTGTAGTCCGCTCGAGCGCTTTACCCGGCCTCCGTCCCCGGTTCCTCCCTGCCCGGGCGCCCTCCTCACCCGCTCGAGGCTCCCGGCTCCCGCTGCCCCGCGCCGCCCGCTGACATGGCTGAAGCCGCCGCCGCCACCGCCGCCTCCTCCTTCGCGGAAAAACTTCCCCTCCGGGGTCACTTCCGCTTCTCCTAAGGCCTCACTTCCGGGAAAGGGTCGCCTGAGAAACGGAACGGCGCGCGGGATCCGGGGACCGTAAAGCTACGCCTCTTTTTTTAAAAAAGTGAAGAGTGATACGCGTACTCCAACTTCCGGGTTCCCATTTTGGCTTTCTTAGAGCATAAAGGAGGCAGGAAGGGAATCAAGAGTTAAGGACAAAAATCAGGATTTAAGGAGGGGAAGCAGAATCACGAGAGGTAGAAGCTCCATAGGGTCCCCTATTCCTCTTTAAGACGAGGAAAATGAGTTTTTTAAAAAAATGAAAATTAGCTTTAAAAGCATTGGCTCCTTTAAAAAATATATATCATTTTTGCTCTTTTTTAAAAAAAATCTCCAGCTGAGACTCCCTCACAATCCTTTTGGAAACCTCTAAAAAATTAAATGCACTCCAAAGCCATGCCTTCCCATGTGTATGTGATATCTGAAACCAAATGCATATTTCCAATATTCTTTTGTTTTTGCTTAAATGCAAAACCGGAAGTGTTCTACTCTTTTCTATATCTATGCCAGCGGCCCATCCGTACATCCGGCTCCTTTTCCCGCGGTGGGGGTGGATGGAGTCACGTGTCTCCCTGCTTGCCCGGGCTTTGGAGCACGTGCGCTGCCACTTCCTCCTCCAGAGCTTAAAACCCTCCAGAATGCAATTTCTCTATGTTAAAAAGGACAGAAAAGCCAAATATTCCGATTTTTACTCCCAAATTATCTTAAATAATATATTTAAAGCATATTTAAATATATTAAACACATTAAATATATTTAAAGCATATTTAAATATATATTATTGCAACCTGGGCAACTTTTAAGAGGGGTGGATTTCAACTCCCATAATTCCCAGCCAGCCTATTTTAAGATATGCCCTATTTTTTTTAAAAAAGAGACTTCTCTGCCACCCAGAAAAGAGACTTACTAAATATCTCTGAAGCAATATTTCTCAACTTTTTGAGAAATACTTTTTTAAAAGTTTTGTAGCCTCCCAGCATGCCCCAGCTGAAATCCTAGACTGGTCCAGTTAAAAAGTCCCAGAATGTCTCAGCCAGCATGCTGAAATTGAGTTCTAAACATTTGAAAGCTCCCAAGCGTGGGGGGAGAATGGTTTAATTCAATCTTGCAATGCTGGCTGGGGGGAATTCTGGGAGTTGAAGTCCACCCACCTTAAAATAGCCAAGGTTAAAAAAAAACCCTAAAATAATCTAAAACATCTCTTTGCTTTTCAGTTCACCGTTTCCCATCTCCCAATGCAACGACGCTTCTTTTCGAGAAAACAAGCCTCAATTTTCCGTATTCTGCTCCTCTTGAAGAGGTAACAAATGAAAATTAAACTGCGATGGCAGCGTAAAAGTGACTGAGGTCTCCTCTCTCTGTTCTTCCTGGGTTTTTTTTTTATCTGAACAGAGAAAAATGTGGAGAAGCAGATAAAGCAACCCAAACCCGGATGTAGAACGACACCAATACAAATTTGCTTTCGACAGTACCAAAAAAAGAAAGTTCCTTTTTATGAAAAAGTAATTCCAGTGTGACAGAAATGGAGTTTCCCTCGTAAGTCCAAGAAAAAAAAAATTCCATTTTCTGAGAAAACTGACATTAGATAAGCCTTTATTTATTAAATGTATTTTGCTAGATTGAATTTATATGCACCCATCCCATTAGCCAAAGAATATTTAGATAGATAGCTAGATAGCTAGATAGATAGATAGATAGATAGATAGATAGATAGATAGATAGAGATGGATAGCTAGCTAGCTAGATATGATTAGACAGATAGATATGATTAGACAGATATAGATGATTGATAGACATGATTAGAAGATTAGATAGATAGATAGATAGATAGATAGATAGATAGATAGATAGATAGATAGATGATAGATAGATAGGGATGGATAGCTAGCTAGATATGATTAGACAGATATAGATGATTGATAGATATGATTAGATGATAGATAGATAAATAGATAGATATGATTAGACAGATATAGATGATTGATAGATATGATTAGATAGATGATAGATAGATAGATAGATAGATAGATAGATAGATAGATAGATAGATAATAGGCAGATAGAGAGAGATGGATAGATATAAATAGGTATAGATGTATAGAAAGAGATCCAGCCTTTATTCTTTTTGTAAATAACTCAGGGGGATGAAAAACCCGAATTTCATGCCCAGATCCACTGTCCTTGTTTAATGACAGGTTTGGACAAGGCCAAAATTTCAGCAGGTTGCGGTCTCTTGTTTGTATCCGTGCACACGTGCATGAAGAAATAAGAATCATTTTTCATCTTTCCACTTGTCCAAAACTGTCATTGAAGTCCAAGCGAGGACAATGGATTCCGCTAAGCGACAGCTTCTAATTTTTATTTATTTATTTTTTTGCAGGGTTTTCTTTCTTGGTTCTGCTACTTGGCAAGAAGAATATTAGAGAAACGGAGAATCAATGGCTCTGGATTTTCTCTTTTGCTAGGTAGATTCCCCCCCCCCGCCCCAGACCGTTCCCTTTGCAAGGCAGTTGAGTGGTAGCCTTTCTACAAATACAGCTTACAAATGTGTTAAAAAAAACAAGAAACCGCCTTATCTGAAAACAGAAAGCCCAGCATGAACCCCATGCAGTTGACTCCTTCCGTTGCTAACCATTTCCTCTAGTTACCTAAATTGATCTGGTCAAATTCTTTGAAAAGTCAAGTCAATTGGTACAACTTCGAGATACCAAGTATCTTTTGATCCATCCATAAACACAGGATGTACAACTGAGGGTAAAGACAGATTTTAAAAAAAAACTGGACAAAATAATAATAATAATAACAACAACAAAGGCAGGATCCAAATAAAAACATACAGAAAAATAAATTAAAAAGAACAGCAGAATATCGGATAGAAAAATCATGATAATCTCCTTGTCTTCCAGTTCAATTGATTCTGGACGAACGTGGCTTGTTTTAATTTGGGCTCATAAATTCTTGAGCTACAACCTTATCAGTATGGCTGAATTGCTAAATGCTGCAATTACCAATTTACGTCATTCTAAAACTTTCCTGATCTGTCCAACGAAAGTAACACGCATTTGTGAATCTCATTTTCAGATCCTCGACTGCTTAAGTTCGTGACGGCAAAAATTGCTGTCCCTGCGGTGCCCGAGACGCTGATTCGGTGAGTTGTTAAGCAGTTTATACACAGCTGACAGTGACTCTGTTAAAATCGGCAAAACATTTCTTTATATATGTGTGTATTTATTAAGCCAGTTTATGCGGCCACCCAATTCATACACCGTGATCCCAAGTGGCTTGCAAAAACATATATCGCCATGGAAAAACCCCATAAATGTCACACCAACCCCCATTCTGCATTGATTCGCTCAATAACCCTGGCGAAAAGGTCTTGAAAGCGGACACCTCGCTTAACAACCTGCTCTGGCTTTGCCATGAACTCGGTTGTGGTCGTTAAGTCGAGGACTAGCAAAAACAGCATTTAAAAATCAGGAGGATTTGGGTGGCTTCAGTTTAATTCACAGGCAACCAATTTTTGCCTTGGTAAAAATTAACATTCTGGAAGAAAATGGATGAGTCAGAAAGAAACGGTACGGGGGGAAAAAAAGGGTCCTTCTGATTTTTGGCTTCTCTCCCGACACCAAATCTGGCAAAGAGGATCAGGGGCCAGGAAAGAATATTCAGAAGTCATATGAAGACAGACATCTATTCTTCTGGGGGGGTCTTCGTTGGAGGTAGATCTTCGGTTTTTTTTTTTGAAATTTCAAGGGTGCTGTATGGATGCATCTCCTGAACCACCAGGTCCTAGAAGAAGGGAAAGCACAATGGGGTGACTTAAGGGGACGAGGGGCACTTATCCCCCAAAGGACAAAGGATGTTTACTTGCAACTGGGCTCACAGGGGCCAAAGCCCTAATCTGGATTCTTCGCTTTTCGCTTTGCATCCGGTCCCAGTCTAATCTGGAACTCAGCATCCACGCATCTCAGCTGCAATGATCAGAACAGCCACTAGAGGGCCGCGAACACATACAGGGCGTCCTCTACTTACGACTTGTCATTTAGGGACCGTTCCAGGTTTCCTGAGAAAGGATTGCAGGCGGTCTTCGACTTCATTTAGGGACCGTTCAAAGTCACAACGGCACCGGAAAAAAGCGACTGCTGACTTTCGTTTTTCGTAGCGTCCCCATGGTCACGCCATAGAAATCCAGACGCTCGGCAAGTGACTCGTATTTTATGACGGTCGCGGGGTCACGCGGTCCCCCTTTTGCGACCAGCGAACTCAGCGGAGACGCCGGATTCGCTGAACAACCCACATTGCCAAGTTAATTGCAGTGCTTCGCTTCATCAATGCGGCAGGCAAGGTCGTAAAAGGGGACAAAAGTCACTTAACCAGTGTCTCGCTTAGCCACAGAGATCTCGGGTTCGTAAGTTGAGGACCACCTGCAAAATAATTTAGGGGACGTACCTCGTAGATGGCACAGGAGGGTTGGTTTGACTTCGTTTCCTTGTCGGTTGGTTTGGCGTTCTTCCCAAGCTGGAGCTGAAGGAAAAAGGGGGAATAAAAGAGATAAATGATAAATTGTTACAAAATTCCATGGTAATGTCTGGACTTCGGGATTGAGGCCTCTAATTTTGGGATTCCCCGGATGCTCACCTTAAGCCGGCAGTAGAGAAAAGTCAGGAGAATCCCGTAGGTGAACAGAATTCCATCCAAAATATAGCACACCTGCGATTCTTGTAGAGCTTCTGCAGACACAAGAGGTCAGGGAAGAATTGCAATTAAAATAATAATAATAAACGTGCACCTCCATTTACCACTATTCGTTTAGTGACCATTCAGTGTTCTAATCTCTCAGGGGCTGCCCCAAAGAAGAGGGAGTCAAGCTATTCTCCAAAGCACCAGAAGGCAGGACAATCGCTGGATTTGTTTAAAAATTATGGCAAAAAAAAAAGATCCTAAAATCTGCTGCTGGAATTGGGTATATCTAGTTTAATGAAGAGAAGGACTTGGGGTGTTCTAGTATTTGAGGGGCTGCCCCAAAGAAGAGGCAGTCAAGCTATTCTCCAAAGTGCTTGAAGGCAGGACAAGAAGCAACGGATGGAAGCTGATCAAACAGAGAAGCAACCTGGAATTAAAGGGAGGAATTTCCTGACAGTGAGAACAATTAGTCAGTGGAACAACCTGCCTCCAGAAGTTGTGAGTGCTCCAACACTGGAAGTTTTTAAGAAGAGACCGGAGAGCCATTTGTCTGAAATGGTAAAGGGTTTCCTGCCTGAGCAGGGGGTTGGACTAGATGACCTCCAAGGTCCCTTCCACCACCACCACCACCATCATCATCATCATCATATTATTATTATTATTATTATTATTGTTGTTGTTGTTGTTGTTGTTGTTGTTGTTGTTGTATGCCAATTCCACTTTGAGTAGAAAATGAAAGGCAGTGCCTTTTAATTCCCTTCGTGGTGATCCCACAGTTGCCTACATGGGTAAAAAGCCACCTGCAAAGGAGTCCCCAGTTTGGGTGGCTCTTTCCTTTCCAGGTTTCTAGCCCTGATGATCCCAGGGAGGAAACAAAGGCAGTGACTGCGAAAGGCTTAGGAACTGTCTTCAATACAGATCGCGCTCGACTTACAACCGTTCATTTAGTGGCCATTCAAAGTTACATCGGCGCTGAAAAAAAGTGTGACTGACGATCGTTTTTCACACTTACGACCGTTGCGGCATCCCCAGAGTCACGTGATCCTTCGCTCCTTCCGGCGTGATCTAAAAACTTATCTATTCCAACAAGCCAGCCTGGCCTGATGGATTTGGGTTTTAAAATTATTTATCTAATGTATTCTTGTTTTATTGCTCTGTACACCGCCCTGAGTCCTCCGGGAGAAGGGCGGTATATAAATCAAATAAATAAATAAATAAATAAATCAAAATTCAGCCGCTGGGCGACTGACTCGTATTTATGACGGTGACAGAGTCTCAGAGTCACGTGGTCTGCTTCTGCGATCTTACGACAAGCAAAGGCCACGCTGGGGGGGGGGGGGAGCCCGATTGATTTAACAACCCCGTTGCTAACTTCGCCACTGCGTTGATTCCCTGTGGCCAGAGCGGTCTTAAAACAGGGCAAAAGGTAAGAAATATCTCGCTTAGCGACACCATTGTGGTCCTACGTCGAAGGCTCCCTGTAACTAATCATTCTGGGAGAGGCAACATCTGTAAACCAGGATCAGCTTTTTGCCAAACACGGTTCTCTTTTCTTCTTAAGGGCTGTTCTGGGAAACCCAGTGATGGCGCAAGTCACTTCTGGAGAAAACATTTGCTTGCGGCTTAAAAAAATAAATAAATGAGAGGACAACCCAATTGCTATGGGTTTGACCTCTGTCCGTCATCAACAAAGCACTCTACAAAACCACAAGCCTTTGGTTGATTTCTGATGTTGCAAAGTGTAAAAATCTTTCAAGTTTGCAAAATATATATATATATATATATATATATATATATGCCGAGGAAAGAATTCTGCAGAGCTGGACAAGAGAATGGAAAGAGAAACCTTTAAAGCACCAAGGCAGGAGAACGTTCCCTTATAAGGGAAAGGATTACACACATTGGGGATTTTGAGATTTTAAAATGCATGAAGACATGTGCAAACTCATCAAAATTAAAACGCCTTTTTTTTTTCCCCGACCAAGGTTTCAATTCCTTGCTCACAAGGAGTTCCTGGTCACGTCCATCTTGCTTGCTGATCAAGCCACAAGCTACTGTATATATTTGCATCGTTCTATATTTTGTGAAAGGGACGCGGTGGCTCAGTGGGTTAGGACGCTGAGCTTGTCGGTCAGAAGGTCGGCAGTTTGGCGGGTCGAATCCCGAGTGCCGCGTAGCAGAGCGAGCGCCTGTTACTCGTCCCAGCTTCTGCCAACCTAGCAGTTCGAAAGCACGTAAAAATGCAAGTAGAAAAATAGGGACCACTCCGGTGGGAAGGTCACAGCGTTCCGTGCGCCTTTGGCGTCTAGTCATGCCGGCCACATGACCACGGAGACGTCCTCGGACAAGCGCTGGCTCTTCGGCTTTGAAACGGAGATGAGCACCGGCCCCTAGAGTCGGAAACGACTAGCACGCATGTGCAGGGGAAACTTTACCTTTACCTATATTTTGTGAAGTTAATTCTTAGCTTGGGGTCCGTGAACCTGACTGAGAAAGAAGTTAGCTTGATTGTCACTAACCTCTCTTTAAAATTTAACATCGTGTTCAATAAGGGGCAGTGGGGGAAAGAGAAACAACCAATTTAGGGTCTCTCGTCTCCCAAAAATTATCCTGTCATTATTGATGATTTTTGCTTCTTTATTTGGTAAGGTTGCTGACTATGTCTCTCTTGAAGTTCCTCAAGCAACATAATGACAACCATTACGGGATGAAAACATGAAAGCATCGGACATCAAATATTAAAACATTGACATTGGTTTTATATCCTTCAAACGCTAACAATTAAAAACAAACAAACCTGGCCCTATATATAAAATTCAAATGTATATCTGGCCCATCGTTTTGAGAATCCAAGGGCAGCATCCCGTTTTGAAAAATAAAAAAAAACAGCTTTTCATTTTTTTTCCCTATCCTAAATCAACTGCTTTGTTGGCGGAAAAAAAAAATCACTCGCCGATGAATCACGATTTTTAAAAAAGGGTTGCCTTCCTCTCCGAGCGTTCATCCCCGGTTAACCAAATCACAGTTGTTTGGATAAATCTTTTTTTTTTTTCACTTTCTCCGCTGCCTCCAAACTTTTATTAAAAGCACAGGTGAGAGGGATGCACACAACGCCCTAAGTTAACACAACACTCTCTGGGCTCAAGCAGAGAGGAATAAAGAGGCAAAAAAAAAAGGTTGGGTTTAAAATGTTGGGGAGGGTCTCTGGAAACTTCCGGCTCAGGCTTGTTGAGAAGAAGGAACAGTTCCAAGACCAAGAAGCCAGAAGGAATATTTATTTATTTAAGGCAAGACACTCCCCCCATACCTCCCTCCGTGCAATCCCTGCTCCCTTTCTCTCCCATCTTTTAGGAAAAGAATAGAGAAGAAGAGAAGAGAATATAGAATAAAACAGAACAGAAATGGAATGAGAGAGAATATAGAATAAAACGACAGAAATGGAATGGAATGGAGTGGAAGAAAAGAGAAGAGAGGAGAATAATAATAATAATAATTTAATTTTTATACCGCCCTTCTCCCGAAGGACTCAGGCGGTGTACAGGGCAATGCAATAAAATACAATATATAAAAATTAAAAGAAATATAGAACAGAGTAGAACAGAACAGAACATGAATGGAATGGAATGGAATAGAAATGAGTTGGAAGGGACCTTGGAGGTCTTCTAGTCCAACCCCGCGCTCAGGCAGGAAACCCTATCCCATTTGAAAGGGTTCTCCAACCTGAATAGTAAATTATTACTATTAGTCTGATGGTTTCAACGTTTTATTGGCTTTTCATGTTTGTAAGCCGCCGAGAGTTGCTTCTAAACAAAAATTGGGACCAAATCTCCCAACTTGTGAGTAGGACCAGTTTGGCACCGGGGTTAAGGTGCTAGCCTAGAAAAACCAGGAGACGGTGAGTTCTAGCTGACCGGTTGAACTTCACAATTTTTTTTTTCATGTTGGTGGGTTTTTTTTTTTTTTTGGAAAATCTGGTTAGCTTAGCCAGCTTCCACCTTAATCACATTTTAACTCTAGTTTACTGCTTTGAGACGGAGGAAGGGGTTGCAATTCCCCCAAAACCCACCCCTTCCCTTAATCTCTTTTTTCCCCCTGACCACCCCAGATGCAAGAAGAGATGGAGGCGGACTTTACCTGCTCCTTTCACCAAGAGAAGAAACAGGACAGCCAACCCCAGAAAGTTCATTTTGGAGACGTGGGTCCCCAAAAGGCAAAGAGCGCGGCGAGTGTCGGCAAAATCCGGCTGGGTCCCCTCTGGTTTTGCCCCTCAATCAGCGGCCTTCAGCTCCACCACCCTCAGCTCAGCACGACGGATGCAGCCACCAGACCACAAGTCTTCCTGCAGTGAGTGCGCTCTGGGTTCTTAAGCCGACAAATAATTCAGCTTCCCTTTTTCCACCCAGGCTGGACACACGAGAGACTTTTTTTTTTTTGCGGAGGAAGGGAGGGCAAAGGAAGTGGGAGTAACTGGAAACCTTATCTGGGAATCGGACTGTTTGGCTAGATCGAGGGGTTTCTGGGATCATTCTTTGCCTGGGAATCGGATGGCGGACTCTGCAAGTCCATCTGACCTTGAGTGACCCTTAAGGGAATAACAAGAGTTGGAAGGGACCTTGGAGATCTTCTAGTCCAACCCGCTGCTCAAACAGGAGACCCGGTCCCATTTCAGACAAATGGCTGCCACTCTCTTCTTAAAGACTTCCAGTGATGGATGGATGGAAGGAAGGAAGGAAGGAAGGAAGGAAGGAAGGAAGGAAGGAAGGAAGGAAGGAAGGAAGGAAGGAAGGAATTAACTGAATCTGGCTTTCCTATGGACTCTTGTGTCAGGTCGCAAAACAGGGATCGCATGACCCTGGGACACTGCAACCGTCATAAACACGAATCAGTTGCCAGGTGTCTGAATTTCGATCGTGTGACCACCGGGATGCTGCAAATGGCCATAAAGTGTGAAAAACGGTCCTAAGTCACTCTTTTTCAGTGTAAAATTTGGAAGCGGACCCGTGCGGATGGAGACAAGGGGACTCTGGATGAGCCAAGGCTGAAAACATAGAGGGGGGGGGGGAAGCAGAAATTGGACAATGTGAACAAGCTCTTCAGAGGCCATTTATTATTTGTGAGGCTGTTTTATTCTTGTTTGGTTCACCTCGCCTCCTGTCCCAAAGCCAAATTACAGCAAAAACAATCACACAGTAAACAGTAGTAGGATGCTGAGTGAAGATTCCTGGAAGGGGAGTGGGGCGGGGGAGAGATGGCATCCACTGCAAGGGATGGGTTCCTATCCCGTCGCCCCCGCCGGGCCGGATACTGATCTATCTGTCCACTTCGCCAAAGACGATATCCTGGGTGCCTGAAGGAGGAAAGACAAGGAATCCATTACGTTTCACAACCTCTCCAAAGTTGGGAGGCGGTTAAGGCTTTGGAGTTCTGATCCCCATCATCCCCGGCTGGCACGGCAGATGGAGAGGGAGAACAAGAATTAAGAGGGTCAACAGTGGGGCTTCCTTTGCAACCTGTGGCTTCTTTTGCCGTGTGGCTTAATGACTCCGTGCTGGCTGGGGGATTCTAGGAGTTGAAGTCCACCCTTCTGGCTGGAGGATTCTGGGAGTTGAAGTCCACCCATCTTAAAGTACCCAAGAAACACTCCACTAGGGTTTTGTAATCTGGTTTAAGAAAGCAGCCCACCGTCGCTCCCTCTGCCTTGGCGAAGCAAATTATGGTTAGTGCCAGGCTGACTTGGGGGCTGCTCACTCTGAAACTGTAACTGTATTTTATTCTTTTTCATCTGTTGTGAGGGGCCCAGCCCTGTCTGAAGTTGGCCGGCACCAGATCAAATTTGCTGAATTAAATTGCTTTCCCCCCCAAGAAACAGGAGGAGGAGAAACGCCGAGGCTCACCGATGATGGCCACCACATCAGCAAGCATGTGACCCTTGGACATTTTATCTAAAGCGGCCTGCAAAAAGAAAGGAAGAAAATTTTAGAGGAATGAATGGTTTAAAAAAAAGCACCCTTGGGCTTAGGGGGACGGCTACTCCGAGGCCAGAAGGAATGAAAAAATAATAAAAATATCCTCCCCCCACTTATACTCCTGTGAATTAGGAAGGTGAGCTGCTTCTGAATATTATCCGGTTGCTTTGGATTTTGAAAACGTTTCCACCCCCTTTGATGCACACAGGCAAACCTCAACTTATAACAGTCCCATTTAGCGACTGATGTTACAATGGGCTGGGGGGGGGAAAGCGACTTACGGCCGTTTTTCACCCTTACGACCGTTGCAGCATCGCTGTGATCGAAATTCACGCCTGGCAACCGGCTCACGTTTATGACGGTCGCAGTGTCTCCCGGGGGTGGTGGTGGTCACGCGATGCCCCTTTTGCAACCTTCCAACTAAGCCAAGTCAAGGGGGAAGCCGGATTCACTTACCGACTGTGTGCCTCACTTAACAATGGTGGGAAGGAAGGTCGAGAAATGGGGGCTAAGCGCACTCAGCCCTCTCGCTTAGCAACAGAAATGTTGGGTTTAATTGTGGCCGCTAAGTCGACGGCTACCTGTATTTCCCTCCAGACAATCTACTTTGACCTCATGGGGGCGCAGACTATCAATCAACCAATCAATTAGGATAGAGGTGGAAGGGACCTTGGCTTCAGACACAAATACAGATCGAAGATGTGCCAAAAAAACAACCCTCCGAGCATTTTGCAGAGAAAAGGATATAAGAGATTAGCCCGCTGGCTAAATGGAAGGCAGAAGGTTTTAACAGGATGGGGATTAAAAAAAAAGTGTCAATCAATCAGAATCGGAAGGGAAGGGACCTTGGAGGTCTTCTAGTCCAGCCCCCTGCTCAAGCAGGAGAACCTCTACCATTTCAGACAAGCGAATCTCTCTTTTAAAAAAATCTCCAGTGTTGGAGCATTCACAGCTTCTGGAGGCAAGCTGTTCCACTGGATATTTGTCCTCACTGTTAGGAAGTTTCTCCTTAATCCCAGGCTGCTTCTCTCTTTGGACAGCTTCCAACCATTGTTTCTCGTCCTGCCTTCTGGTGATTTGGAGAATAGGTTGACAGCCCCCCCAACCAACTTCTTTGTGGCAGCCCCTCAAACACTGGAATATTTCTATATTTCTCTCTTACCAAGTGTGCAAAGCCGGGCGCTTTGATCTTGCAGCGATAGGGTCGGCTGCTACCGTCAGAGACCAAGTAGACCCCAAACTCACCCTAACAGCGGAAGGAAGCAAAGTTGAGGGACGAAAGATGTTAACTTCCTTGAAATCCTCCAACAAGGAAAGAAAGCTAGAATCAAGCTGAAAAGGTTACCAGCAGCTACGTAAAATGGGGGAGGGTGGGGTTGGGGGCTTGCCAGAGTGGGTTTGATAGGATCGAGCATCTGCACACGGTAAGAGAACGGATAACTCTTAGAAACGAAAGGTGGTTCTATTTGAAATCCTCAAACGAGTCCAAACAGGGCTGGATCTTCGCTTTGAGGGTGTCCCCTTATTGGCGAGACTTTTTTTGGGGGTGGGGAGTCCGTGCTTAGGATCCACGCAGCTTCTGCCAAAGCGTTGTTCACAAATTCAGTATTTACCTTTGGAGCCTCAATGGCGGTGTATGTGGCCCCGGGCGGCACTTGATAGCCCTCGGTGTACAGTTTGAAGTGATGGATGAGCGCCTCCATGGACGTCTAATGAGAGGGAAAAAGGAAGGTTTAAGGTAACCTCCGGAGGCCCTGCTCCTTCGTGGCTTAATGATGGTTAAGCCCAACAAGAGAGGTGTCTAAAAAAAAAAAAAAGGTCAAATCACGGCAACCGGGCTATGACGTTTATTAAAACCTGAGACGTTGCGTTCCTCATCCGAGCAACTTCTCCAGTCCTTTTCACCATCGACGCGAGGAAGGAAGTCTTTTGTCGGGAAGAGACTCAACCGTACCTTCATCTCCGCTCTCTTCGGAGGCGAGACTTTGGCGTCGTCCACTTTGATCTCCCCTTCCGGCATCTTGTTCAAGGCCTGCAAGATGATGCGCAGCGACTGGCGCATCTCCTCTATGCGGCAGAGGTACCTGCGGGGAGCAGGGAAGACGGGGGAGGGCTTCAGAGGGGCTGCCAGGGACGGGAAGAACTTCGGAAAAGTCTAAGGAGAGTCCCCCTCCTCCAGGTCCCAGTTCTCCCAAAGGTGGCTTCTTCTCAGGAGGCAACTGACTCTCGTTTTTTTTCCCTTTGAAGATGTTTCGCTTCCCATCCCAGAAGCTTCTCTAGCTCCGACTGGATGGTGGGGAAGGGAAGGATTTATACTCCTTGCAGACTGCTGGTCATTTGCCTTCTTTTAGAGGGTCGTTGAGGCCACCTGGAGGTTTATCTGTGTCCTCAAGAGTCACCTGAGTGGTGCAAAGGGGTGGGGAGTTTTCGTGGAACTGCCGAAAGGGCTGCGTTCAACCGTCGTAAACTCATAAACCTCCAAGTGGCCTCAACCACTCTCCAAAACAGAGGCCTTCCGACTTGGCCCTTTGATGACTTGTGGACTTCAACTCCCAGGGTGCCTGGGTGAGGAATTCTGGGAGTTGAAGTCCGCAAGTCATCAAAGGGCCATGTTGGAAGAGCCGCTGCTCTGAAAGAAGACAAATGACCAGCTGTCTGCAAGGAGTATACATCCTTCTCATCCAAGAGGGGAACAGAAGGATTTATACTCCTTGCAGACAGCTGGTCATTTGCATCCTTTTAGGGAGCCGTTGAGGCCACTGGAAGGTTTGCCTGTTGTCCTCAGGGTCACCCGAGTGGTGCAAATGGGTGTGGAGTCTCCACGGAACTGCCGAAAGGATTGTGTTCAACAGTGAAGGGAGACAGGGCAGAAAACACAGTTTTTCCAGCCGTTCCAAGAAGGCTCCACACCCATTTTTTTAAAAAAATCCCATTTATATCCCGTCCTTCTCTGAAGACTCAGGGCGGCTTACAATTTAAAGCACAAATTAATGTGCTTAGCATTTGCACAGATATACCTCCGAGTGGCCTCAACGCTTCTCTAAAAGAAGACAACGGACTGTGGGGTAAGTGGAGGACTAGCTGTGTGTGGCGGAAGACTCTGGGATAGGAGAGGGAGGGGCTGTGCCCCCCCCAAAACAAACTGGAGCCACACCTGTCGTAACAGTCTCCGTTGGACCCGATGGGCACGTCGAACTCCACCTGGTCATAGACGTCGTAAGGCTGGGTTTTGCGAAGATCCCACTGGATCCCTGACCCGCGAAGCATCACACCGCTGGTGGGGGGAAACAAGAAGCCAATCAACAGCCTTTCGCCCTGGGGAGGAGATCACGGGATGAGGGGAAGCGTGGCGATGGAATGTGTAGGACGACGGGAAGAGAGAGACGGGATAAGAGACGGCTGAGCCCTCAAACTGTATATTTATATATTTTTTTATTTTAATTCCATTTATATCCCGCCCTTCTCCGAAGACTCAGGGCAGCTTACAAGCTTAGCAGTAGCCTTCATTCTATGTCTATGCCTGCTTATTAGGGCTTTCACACACACCCCAAGCGGCATTATTACAAAGTCAGCTTAATTGCCCCCAACAATCTGGGTCCTCATTTTACCTACCTGGGAAGGACGGAAGGCTGAGTCAACCTTGAGCCTGGTGGGACTCGAACCTGCACTGATTGCAGGCAGCTGGTGTTATTTAAGGAGGCATTAGCCCACTGCTCCACCAAGGCTCTTATAATGGTTGGAGAAAGCGGATCGGAAGAAAAGGGACAGCTTTAGACTTGCAGGATTCAGTTAGGGAAGCCTTACGGTACAGGCGGTCCCTGGCTTACGGCTAGAGATGGGGGGGGGAAACCCCGTTTTATTCCCCAAATGGCTTTGAGAAAAACAAAACAAATAAACAACAGAAAAAAACCACCCCGTTTTTCTAATTTTTCCAGTTTTTTCCCCACCCAGGCCTTCCCATCTCTACTTATAACTACGGCCGGGCTCAAAATTTCTGTTGCTAATCGAGATTTTTCCCCCCCCCCCACTCATTTTATGATCCTTCTGTCCACAACGCTTAAGGGAATCCCTGCAGCCTGTCTGCTTGCAAAGCTGGAACTTCAGACATGTTCTTGGCCGCAGTGAGCACGTCGCCCCGGAGAATCTGAAGTTATTTGCGAGGAGGAAGAGGAAGGACGGAAGCCCCAAACTTACCTAAAGCCACAATTGTGGGCATCTTCAGCCGAGATCACCCCAATACCGATCGTGCGGTTCCTCCAGATCCGGTTGTTGGTCAGCATCTGCACAGACAATCCTTGTTAGAGGAGTCTTGGCCAGAAAAGGGAGCCAGATTTTCGTCTTCAAAGGGCACCGCGCCCCACGACATCCTGTGCTGGGTCCCCTAAAATTAAATGGGTCTTCTCCTCGCCCCACCCCTCCCGCTCCATCACCACCAAAATCCCCCAACTCCCCCCCCCGTCTACCGAAGCAGCCTCACCTCCTCCACCTCGTCAACCCGGACGGAAAAATTCTTCACAAATTCGTAAATGTCGTCCATCAATCCCAGCGGCATATCCTGAACGGTCAGAGAAGCAACCTAGATGGTTCCTTGATGGACAGCCATTTGAAGAGCGGTGGGCCTCAACTCCCAGTCCGTTTGAAAGCCGCCAAGTCGGACAAACCCTGATCGCCCCCACTGTCACCACCATCGTCAAAGTTACGCTTCGAAGGCAGCAAGCTGCGGGTTGCAAACTCAGCCCTGCGTCCTTCACCTCCCAACGATTCCTTCCTTACCTGATGGACGCCTCCAGGCCGGACGTAAGCAGCGTGCATGCGTGCTCCGGACACCCGCTCGTAGAATTCAAACATCTGCCGAGAGATGTAGGTTTAGCGGGCTGGCGGATAGCATGTTATGTTGCTTCTCCCTTGCTGGGCGGTTCCTGGCTTCTACCTTAACGGAAGCCGGATCCAGATGTCCAGCCTAGTGGATCTCACAGAGGCCCGCAAAGTAGATTCAGGAACTGCTCCCAGCAGATTTGAAAGGTGTGTGTGTGTGTGTGTGTCTGTCTGTCTGTCTGTCTGTCTGTCTGTCTTGGATAGAGTTACCTTTTCTCTCTCTTCAAACATCCAGAAGAAGGGGGTCATGGCCCCAACGTCCAAGGCGTGGGTGGTGATGGCCATGATGTGGTTCAGCAGCCGTGTGATTTCCCCAAAGAGAACTAGGATGCAAAAACCAGGGTTAGGCTCTTTTAAAAAAAAACCTCTTAGCACTATCAATTTTAATCAATTTAGTTGGGCTTCCTTTTCAAAATTACTAGTTACTGTGCTGTGCAATGCCTAAGAATTTTGCTGCTGCTATTTATTGGCTATCAAATTCTTTCTCCGAATAAGCCAGGATCGGAACCCAAGAAAGGGATTCTGAAGAAGCTACCTTTAAACTAGGTTTTGCTGCTAATATGCACACACACCTGCCAGCTTGGCATAATAAATATAGGCAATACTCATCTTACGACCATCCATTCAAACTTGCAAAAACATTGGGGAAAAATGTTCCTCTGGCTTACGACCGTTCACAGCATCCTCTCGGTTGCAGGATTAAAAATTCGGGAGTTTGGCAACCGGCAATGCGTTTATGGCAATTTTCAGGCTTACAGAGTCTTCTGATCTCCGCTTGGGATCCCTCCCCCTGGGAATATTAAATAGAATATTTAAATCACCTCGTATCCATTGAGCTCTTACGGGCGGTTGGATATTCAAGAGTTTCTCGACGGCCAGAGAGTATGCCTGCTCGTTGCACATCATGGAGACGTAATCCAGTCGGTCAAAATAGGGCAGAGCCTGAGACAGAAAAATTGTTTGGTTTTTTTTTTTTTTTTAAAAAAAATTAACGGGATTTTGTCAAGCTTTCAAGACTGCGACGAAAGCTCTAATCCATAAAACCGAGTTCCAGTGCATAAACTCGCCTGCATTTTTTATTTTTTTGATTTTTATGTACTCCCCCCCCTCCCCCGTAGTCTTATTCAGCTTTTTGTTTTGTTTTTGTATTTTTCTCCCTTTTGGGGGGAAGTTTGTATTGCAATGTTTTGAATAAAATGAAAACTTATTGTTAATCTTCTTTACAAAAAAAAAGTAGTAAAATTGAGTTCCGGTCAAACTTGGGAGTCTTTTCTTGGTCTGGCCTTCCTCGAAGGGCTGTTGCTCTTTGTCACTGCTTTGCCTTCTTGATCAGGGACTCTGGGATTTTTTTTCTTTTTCTTTTAAACTACCAGGTTTGAATCTCCCTGCTGTGTATTGTGGATCCTGCACCTTCAGTGCAGGGGGTTGGGCTAAATGATCTCAAAGGTGCCTTCTGATTCTGGGTTTTAAACTATATCCAAAATGGAGCTGCAGCCTCCTGTGATAATTGCTCAGGCGGTTGAGAAACCACACCAGTGGCGTAAATGGAAGATATATAGGGTGCCCCCTTATCCACTTCTTACCTGGAGGTAGGTCTTATATTCTATGAGTTTCTCCGTCCCCCGGTGAAGCAAGCCAATGTGGGGATCACACTTCCTCACGTTCTCCCCATTCAACACCATCACCAGGCGCAAGACCCCGTGAGCGGCAGGATGTTGGGGTCCAAAGTTGAGAGTAATATTGGCCATCCTCCCTACTATAGGATCCCTGTCTGGGAGAGTAGAGAGATCACAGATTCCTTAGAGATGAGATGGTGAGTTCTAGTCCTGCCTTAGGCATGAAAGCCAGCTGGGTGACTCTGGGCCAATCACCAGGAGGCAGTGAGTTCTAATCCTGGCTTTCTAGGTAGGAAAGCCAGCTGGATGACATCCTGGTTTGTTGGGACATGAATGAAGACCCATAGCCGCCAAAGAACTGGCAGCGGTGAGGTTTCAACGGTTGCCCGGTATTGTGACACAACCGCAATGGAGATACTCACTATTCCACGGCGGAGGGAGCCATTTTTCTGTCACTTTGCTGGGGTACATGACGGCGCCTTCAAAATGCTTCATAAACTCCGCATCTGGCTGCCACTGTTTTCCTCTGAAAGAAGGGAAGAAAGGAGAACGGCTGCAACGCTTCGCCCTTCTTTGTGCAGCTGTCGCTCATCCTCTTCCTCACGGACACCAAGAGATCCCTTTTAAGCAGAGGGTCTTCAAGCTTGGCAACTTTTAAGACTTGCGGAGTCGAGCTCCCAGAATCCCTCAGCCAGAAATCTGGGAGCTGAAGTCGGCAAGTCTTAAAAGTTGCCAAGTTTGAAGTCCCTTGCTTTTAAGCAGTGGGGCCGTTTTGGTGGCAGCCCCCCACTTCCCCGTGCCAAAAACTCCCTTTGCATCCAGCCAGGATTATGCCGAAACGGGGGAGGGAGGCTTCACTTGCATTGAGGGCTCCCCCCCCCACCCAACATTTCTCCAAAATTTAGCACTACTCTAACCGTAAATGTGATGCCACAGGCTCCTATGCCTCTGAACACGTGCAGAGCGCCCTCCCCGTCCTTTCTGACCGCCTTTCTAGCAAACCCTGGGAGAGAACCCCTCCCAGGATCTATTGGGACCTCCATGAGGACTAGAAACCTGGCGTATCTCTCGGGGGTTCAACCAGGCATCCTCTTCCGCGAAGGGAAGCCATTTCCTGCTAGATATAGGACTGTCTCCTTCCATCTCGGATGGAAAAGGCGAGGATTACCTGCTAGGAGCGGCCCCCAGCGCCCTGCCGGGCAGCCACCATCCTGAAGGTGCCCGCAGCCGCCGGAGAGCCCTGAGCGCCGCCATCTTCCCACGCTGGACGGCAAAACACGCCGGTGCGCATGCGCCCCAGGCACAAGCGACGCCTCGGCGCCGCCATGATTGCTGTGGGCGCCGAGGGAAAGCGTTCGACTTCCCGCGCGTGCGTTCCTAAGAGCGGAAGTGACGCCGTCGGCCGGAAGCGGAAGAGAAGGTGGCCGAGGCTGGAGGAGAAAAGGGTGACTTCTTCGCCAGGAGCTTTGTGGGGATTGTCGGAACGAGTCTCGCGTGTCGGCCAGGCGGGAATTTAAGGTTGATTTTCATTTTGCAGTCTTGAGTCCATCTTCCTTTGCAGGAGCCCCGGTCTTTTATTTATTTTTTTGGCCCTCCCTGCGAGGTAGGCCGGCCTGAGCCCAAAGTCTACCAGCGATAATCTTATATACTTGGGAGTTTATAGTGTGGCTGTAGACACAAAGAATTTCTCTCTGGTACAGAACCCTTCAGTGAACTTGCAAAAATAAAATTATTATTAATAATAAAAATAATAATAAAATAATAATAAATCTTTCTCTTCAGTCTGGCCCATTGATATTGCAAGACCAGCTGATGCACGAGTTGAAAAGAAACCGCTAGAAAAAATAAGGGACTATCCTGACTTCCAAATTAAGGCGGAGTGATTGTGGAGGAAGAAATCAGTGTAATAGCAGTAATAGGAGCCCTTGGAGCAATAGCCAAAGGGCTGCCTAGATACATGGAAATTTTGAACTTATTAGAGCTGAATATTCTTGATTTTGCAAAAAAAAACCACCTTACTCGGGACTGCCTATATACTCAAACAACTCTTAGGTTCTTGGTTAGCACTTGGAACTGTTAAGTTTGTTCCAGTCCCAGACTGTGAATCAAAGATGTAGTGTAGTATAGAGTATAGTGTAGTGTAGTGTAGTGTAGTGTAGTGTAGTGTAGTGTAGTATAGTATAGTATAGTATAGTATAGTATAGTATAGTATAGTATAGTATAAATATCTGCTGATCCCATGTCCTTAGAAAGGACTCGACTGTGAATCAAAGATATAGTATAGTATAGTGTATAGCATAATATAATAATATAATAATATAATATAATATAATATAATATAATATAATATAATATAATAATATAATATAATATAATAATATAATATAATATAATATAAATATCTGCTGATCCCATGTCCTTAGAAAGGACTCGACTGTGAATCAAAGATATAGTATAGTATAGTGTATAGCATAATATAATAATATAATATAATATAATAATATAATATAATAATATAATATAATAATATAATATAATATAATATAATATAATATTATAAATATCTGCTGATCCCATGTCCTTAGAAAGGACTCGACTGTGAATCAAAGATATAGTATAGTATAGTGTATAGTATAATGTAATGTAATGTAATACAATACAATACAATACAAATATCTGCTGATCCCATGTCCTTAGAAAGGACTCGATAGAGCATCTGGCTGCCTGGGTAACGGACGATGATAATAATGTGTACAGCCCATACAACGGAAAAATAAAAATCATAAAAGGGATAAATAAGTTGACCCCCTCCTCTTTGGGGCAGCCCCTCAAATACTGGAAAGCTACTCTCATTCCCCCCCCCCCGGTCCTTCTTTTCTCTAGACTGGAAGGTGTGCGTGGTTGTGTATGAGTGGGTTCGCCTCAGTCTGGATTCCTGGTGACAAGTCCGTGATATTTTTCTGGGCAACATTTTCAGAAGGACTTTGCCCTTGCCTTCTCCCTTTTCCTATAGACTTGTCCCAAGCCAAGCCAAACGGGTTTTATTAACTAAGGTCAGATTCGAACTTGTGGTCTCAGGGGATTTCCACCCCACCCCACCCGCTTTTGACCATTCCAAACTGGCTCTCCTCGCGACAGCATGCTTCTCTTCACAAACCTGTTCCGTAGTTTTATTTCTCACGTTGGTTGTGTCCTCTTTTTTTTTTTTTTAATACACAGAGCAATCCGCCAAGATGGGGAAAGAGTTTGGAAACCTGATGAAAACCAGGCATGTCGTCACCTATTACCTGTCTCCCTTTGAACAAAAAATGTTCCCGAGCATTTCACACAAGATCTTAAACACCTGGAGGCGATTTAGCTCCTCCTTCTTCCGGGTGGTGCCTCGTAAGTAAGGAGGGCAGGGAAAGCTTTGGGGGTTTTTTTTGTTTTTTAAATAGGTTCCTCTAAAGCAGAGGTCCTCAACCTTTTGGGCAGCAGAGACCGGTGAAGTGGAGAGAGGTTTTTCCGCGGACCGGAAGGCGCGTGGTTTTGCGTGCTGCCTGCATCTCGCAGATGGGGTTTTTCTTGTTTGTGCGGACCGGTTGCTGGCACGCTGTTCCCCCCGGACCGGGCTTTGGGGACCCCTGCTCTAAAGGTTTTTACTCTTGAGGACTAGCCCCTTGGATTTCTGAAACCAGTCCACTGATCAATCAAAACCGGAAAGAGAGGTACATGAACAGGTGGAGATTCCTGTCCTGCCATCGCTTCTCAGCTGCTGTTATTGGCCAGGGTGTGCAGGAGGCCCCATTCAGAGGGGAAAAAAATTATTTGGCGCATGTAACTGTAACGTTCGGAAGGACGGCATGGATCAGCTCGTCCTTTCCAAGGTGCAGGAAGGGGTGTGCACACAGTGGGGGCAGCTTGTCAGCCCTTCGAGGTAGACCAGATGTGAACACCAAAGCCACAAAGACAGGGCCACAACTAAGCACAAAAGGTCTGTTGCAAGACGCTTGTCAAGTAAGTTTTAGGCCCATTTTACGACTTTTCTTGCCACAGTTGTTAAGTCAATCGCTGCAGATGTTCAATTAGCCACCTGGTTGTGAAGTGAATCTGGTTTACCCGTGAACGTTGCTTGCCAGAAGGTTGCAAAAGGGGATCTCGTGAGCCCGGGATGCTGCCATCGTCATAAACACAAGTCAGTTGCCAAGCATCCGAATTTTGATCCCATGACCACAGAGATGGCATGATGGTCGTAAGTGTGAAACACCATCCTGAGTCCCTTTTTTCAGTGCTGTTGTAACTGAGCGGTCGCTAAAGGAAGGGTTGTAAATGTGAGTAAGCCAGATTCATTTAACAGCTGTGTGACCAATTTAACACCTGCAATGACTTACTTAATGCTGCAAGAAAGGTCATAAAATGGCGCAAAACTCACGTCTCGTTTAGCAACATAAATTTTGGGCTCGATTGTGGACCACCTGTATTTATTTCAGGAAGGCGCTAGGTGGCGCGCGGGAGCCACAGAAAAACCGGAATTTGTCCTGTTTTTAATTCTCATCAACGGCCTTTGCAACCGTCCTTATCCCTGGCAACTTGATAAAAACAAAGAACAAGGAGATAAGTGCTGAAGCCATTAAATTAATAAACACGTGATTAAAATATTAATTAACCTGGCTAGGCAAGCATGCAGAAACAACAGCTGTACAGGCAAGAGACTGGACAGCCATTTGTCTGAAATGGTATAGGGTTTCCTGCCTGAGCAGGGGGTTGGACTAGATGACCCTTAAGGTCCCTTCCCACTTTATTATTATTATTACCTTCGGAGGCAATTACTGTAATCTATACATTCTAATGTGCGTTAAAACTTCCAACTTTGGTATCGTTTTGATTGGCCTAATCTGTGCCTAAGTAAGGGTGAAAAAAACTGTTTGGTCCATAAACTTTCCTTCTCTCTTGTGTTTTTAAGAATTTGTCATTGGGTACATGATTTATGCCTGGGCAAACGACTACAATAAAAAATTGAAAAGGAAAAACCCAGCTGACTACGAAAACGATGTGTAAGCAGAGTCGGTGGAAAAGAAAATTCCTTCCAGCTTTCTCTTCCCCCCCCCCTTCTGAAGATCTGACATAGTTGTAAGAACACTTGGATCCAATAAACCTCTTTCTGTTCCACCCTCAGGTGTGATCCTTTAAGCTTTTTTCAGGGGTACATAACTTCTCTGCTTCAGAAAGAATATAAAAATGTCATTGTGGTCTGAACGGAACATGGGGAAGGGGGGGTGTCTTTCCTCGCAGCACCAAAATTTAAATTATTCCACCGATAAAGAATATTTGTAGCTCAGGGTTGAAACATTAGCACTGATGAGGTTACCTAGTTGGGTAAATGAAACGTCTGCAAGAAAACCACCAAGCTCGGAAACCACCAAGGACCCCACATTACTATCCCTCCTCCTCCTCCTCGCAAACCTCTCTCCCTTCTAGCACAGATGATGTTACGTAGTTGGGTAATGAAACGTCTGCAAGAGAACCTGTCCTATTATCTACCTAATTTCTATCCATCTATTTTTTATCCATCTATTTATCTGCCATCTAATTTCTACTGCTTTCTATATATCATCCATTATTTTCTACATTTATTCATTTACCGGTTAAGCTCCGGATGCCCCTGACCTTAGCTCTTTCCGCCGTGACCTGAAAACTTACCTATTCGAACAAGCCGGCCTGGTCTGATGAGTTTGGGGTATTTTAATTGTAATTTTCATTAACTTTTTATTGTAATTGGGCTATTCCATTTAATTCTCATTTTAATTTTTGTATATTGTATTTTTATTGCATTTCATTGCCCTGTACACCGCCCTGAGTCCTTCGGGAGAAGGGCGGTATAGAAATTAAATTAAATAAATAAATTATTTTTTATCTACATATTTTTTTATCCATCTGTGTCTACTATTTTCTATTTTCCACCTTTTTCCTATTTCTCTTTTATCTCCCTTCTCTTTACTACTTTCTTACCTATTTTTCTATCTATTTTTCTACTGCTAAGCTTGTCAGCCGCCCTGAGTCTTCGGAGAAGGGCGGGATATAAATGGAATTAAAATAAATAAATATCGATCCATCTATTTTATCTACCTGTTACCTATTTTCTATCTATCCAATTCTCCATCCATCTATTCTATGAAATTTATATTAAATCGCCATTCCTGCGGCGGCGACCAAGAAATAGTAACTTTTTTTATTTTATTTTTTTTATTTTTTGGCCCAAGGGTCGGACGCAAAAGAGGACAAGGAAACAAAAACCAGGCTCAGCTCGAAAGGCGGGTCAGGCAGGAGGACACGCCCTCGTGGGCGGGGATTTAAGGAAAGAAGAGAAAAAAACACCATAGGGAGTGATGGGCGTCCCGCCGGACCAATCGACGCCGGGCGGGGCGGGGTGGGTGGGGTTTGGGCGAGAAGAGAAAGCTCCGCCTGTTTCATTCCCTCGTCGCTCCTTTCTCGGCCGGCTTTCAAGTTTGCCTCGCTGTGCCCCGCCTCGTCCGGCTTCGGCAGCCAGCGCGCACGCGCACGGGAGAGGAGTGGGGGGGGGAAGCGACACGGGCCGACGCCACGCCGTGCGTGAGGCGGAGAGGGAGGGAGGGGGAGGAGGAGGGGCGGGTCCTTCTGCGGTCCGCGCGCGCGTCTGTCAGTCCGGCCGCGGCGCGGCTGAGGGAAGGCGGCGGGTCCCGCGCGCTCGGCGGCGCCATGTCGGAGCGAGGGGCTTTCGTGGTGGGCGGCCCCCGGGGCTCTGCGGCCGGCCCTTCGCTGCTCCAGCCGGCGCCCGGCGCCCCGCCGTCGGCGCCCCAGCCCTCCGCGGGCTCCCCGGCCCTGGCGGCGGCGGCGGGTTCGCCCCAACTGCTGGCCCCGCCGGCGGTGCTTCCGACGCTGCCGCAGCCCTCGGCCTCGGCCGCCCTGCCCGCCGCTGGCCTGGGCGCTTCGGGCCCCGGAGGAGGATGCGGCGGCGGGGCGACCCCGGCTCAGGCCCCGGCGGGGTCGGCGGCCGGGGGTCGCCCGGTGCAGATGAACCTCTACGCCACCTGGGAGGTGGACCGGAGCTCGCCCAGCTGCGTGCCCAGGTCAGTGCCCATCATCCCCAGCCCTTAAAAGACCTCTGGGGTGGGGGCCTACCTCCCATCATCCCCAGCCGCCCAAAGACTCCTGGGGTGGCAGCTCAGCTCCCCTCATCCCCAGCTGTTAAAAGACCTCGGGTGGGGGCCCACCTCCCATCATCCCCAGCTGCCCAAAGACTCCTGGGGTGGCAGCTCAGCTCCCCTCATCCCCAGCTGTTAAAAGACCACTGGGGTAGGGGGCCCACCTCCCATCATCCCCAGCTGCCCAAAGACTCCTGGGGTAGCAGCTCAGCTCCCCTCATCCCCAGCTGTTAAAAGACCACTGGGGTAGGGGGCCCACCTCCCATCATCCCCAGCTGCCCAAAGACTCCTGGGGTGGCAGCTCAGCTCCCCTCATCCCCAGCCACCCAAAGACTTCTAGGGTGGGGTCCCACTTCCCATCATCCCCAGCCGCCCGAAAGAATCCTACGGTGGGCATCCCATCATCATCTCCATCTGTCCGAAGGCCCCTGGGGTGATGGACTACTTCCCATCGTCCCCAGCCTCTCAAAGACACCTGGGATGAAGAAGCAGTGATGCAAACCAGGTGGTAAAATTGGACGCAATTCGCTTCGCAACTGCCTTGCTTAGCAGCAGTCGTAAAGCGAGGACTGTCTGAAGTCTTGCATCCAGCAGGCGTCTCCCCATGCTTAGTGCAAGGCCAAGTGGGGTTCCTCGAGAAGAACGTGGTCCCCAAATCTTTCCCTCCTTCCCAAAATATGATCTGGGTGGCAGGTTGGTGCATTTACATCTCAGATAATGCGCTGAAGTTACTATATACTCCCCCAGTGCAAAGGGATTATGTACTCCTCTGTGTGGTTCCGGTTACAAGGACTTCCTCAAATTGAAGGTCCTTTGTGCCAACAGGCTACTGAGATATTCCTCTCTTGCTTAAACCTCCTTTTGACCAACATAGGCAGTTGCCACTTTATCCAGCCGGTCTGTTTGCTCCAAACAAATGTTCGTGGCCTTTTGGGCAAAAATCAGAAATTTGGTACAGTAGAGGGATGCATGCTATCTTAAAAGACATGTGCTTTTGTGAGTGCTGGCACACTCAGAAGATGGCATTTTTGATCAGCTTTTTTATTGTAAATTCTCGGTAGGGGCTGGCTAGATCTGCTTTCCTTCAAGGAAGAGCTGATTCAGGTTTGTTTGGGCAAGATGCGACAAAGGCAACCCGTTTCCAAATAAGAGAGACTTCTGAGGCCAGCGTTTCGTTATAACTCTTCACAAATCTGATTTTACAAAAGCAAACCTGTCTCCAGGTATCACCCAACCCAGTTGAATAGCTGGACATAAAGGTAGTTATATAAGGACTGGAAAAAAGATGACTTCGGGACCGGTCATTGCACTAATGACCATCCCAGCATCCTCACTACCATATGGATGGATGGATGATATAGATAGATAGATAGATAGATAGATAGATAGATAGATAGATAGATAGATAGATAGATGGATGGATGGATGGATGGATGGATGGATGGATTATATATAGGTTTATAGATGGATGGATGAATAGATGGATGGATGGATGTTGTTGTTAGTTGCGAAGTCGTGTCCGACCCATCGCGACCCTGTGGACAACGTTCCTCCAGGCCTTCCTGTCCTCTACCATTTTGATGGATGGATAGATAGCCTTTATTGTCATTTTTTTTTACTGTGGGCACAATGGCACACGTTAAAAATGAAATTTCGTTGCTTGCTCTCAAAGTATACAAATACGTAACACACATTTAATCATGCTGTATACAACATACGTATAGACATACACCCTTACATATAAGTAACATATATAAATATTAATCACTGTTTAGCAGCAGATATTCTGGGTGGCCCATTGTGGTCCTATGTCGGGGACCACCTGTGTTTTGATAAATGAATGCAAAAGTAGCATTGCCTTCCCTGTCCTGTTGCAAGAAGGATGTTTATCTCTCAGTGAAAGGATAAATATTTCCCTGCATTTTTTCCCATTTGTTGATGGAGGGAGTTGAAAAAGAGCTGTTTTAACCCTTAAGCCAGACACCCCTCGTCCCCGGCCTCGTCTATCAATATTTTCCTGTTAACAAGCACGCCTCCGATGGCTTTCTAATGTCCCTAGTTGTGGTGTTGTGTTATCATGTTTTTCGATTTGTCACTTGTTTCTCCTGAGTGGCATAGGTCTGGGGCTGTTTATTAGATAATGCTTTTTTTTTTCTTCTGAAGATAAGTTTTACTAGTGAAAAGGCTAGTTTTACTTTTTGGATTTTTTGCGGGGGTCTGAAATGTTCACTCAGTTTGAATTCAAGACTTTGTTTCTTCAACCTGCACTTGTTTCGTCGCCCTGCACCGTCTGGGGGAGAGCTTTTGACTACAGGATGTCTTTCAAATAGCTTTTTGAAAGCTAAATGTTAGCCGGATTTTAGCTGAAATCCATTTTTAAGTGCCAGGCCTCCTCCTTCAGGAAAATAAAAACAAAAGCTTGGACATTAGGACTCTATCATGTTTCCTCCTTGTATATTTAGATGGCGGGGGCGAGGCGGGGGGTGGGTGGGGGAATCCTGTATTTGCAGTTTATTTATTTTTTTAAAAAAAATCTTTACCATTTCTGCCGAGCTTTTTAATTGACAAGTTGCCTTGAGTAGCATCCGGGTTTGTTTCTTAAGATGACCTTGGCTGTTGCTAGGGTGACTTTTTAAAAGTAAACTAATCCATTGATTATTTGATTTTGATTTTTTTTTTGTATGGAGAACGGGTGCATCCTGGGTGAAAAACAGGAACAGAGTTTCTGCAGTTATTCTGAGATGGTCTGCATATCCGGGTGGTTGTCTTCTGTTGAACAGAAAATAATTGGTTTTAAGAGCGGAAGGCGTGATCAGAGCCACTGTTGTGTCATGTTTACTTGGGGAAATTAAATATTTTTTTTTTAAAAAAAAAGTGGGTGGTATGCGAAGCAGCAGTTCTTAGTCATCTTCTGAACACGTGGGAGTAGGGCAGGGGGTCTTCCAACTGGCCCCTTTGAGGACTTGTGGACTTCAACTCCCGGAATCCCACGTGCCTGGCTGAGGAATTCTGGGAGTTGAAGTCCACAAGTCCTCAAAGGGGCCAGTTGGAAGACCCCTGCAGCAGTGCCCCCCCCAAAAATGGAAATAGCACCATACCCTAGAGTCGGACGTGACTGGAGAAGAGAAATCTTTCCCTTCGTAATACTGGTAGGATTGTCGCTTGGTTGAATCCGTGTCGGACGGCGAGCTAAACGAACCGGTCTGCGCATTTGCACAGTAGTTCTGTTAAAAATGGGCCTGCTAGGAAACCTTTCCCATTGAAACGATTTTGCAGGCTAAAGGATGGAAATCCTCATTACCAGCCAGGCCTTTCCAGCTTCTGTCAGCGCAAAGACAATTTTTCTAACCGTTCCTTTCCCAATTTTAGCCTTTTCTTTTTTTAAAAAAAAGGTAACCCTGCTTATTTGGCATGTGCTAGCTTGTTGATCAGAAGGTTGGCAGTTTGGCGGATTGAATCCCGAGTGCCACGTAGCAGAGTGAGCGCCCGTTACGCGTCCCAGCTTCTGCCAACCTAGCAGTTCGAAAGAACATAAAAATGCAAGTAGAAAAATAGGGACCGCTCCGGTGGGAAGGTAACAGCGTTCCGTGCGCCTTTGGTGTCTAGTCATGCCGGCCACATGACCACGGAGACGTCCTCGGACAAGCGCTGGCTCTTCGGCTTGGAAACGGAGATGAGCCCCTAGAGTTGGAATCGACTAGCACGCATGTGCGGGGGAACCTTTACCTTTACCTTAGGTTTCCATCTCGGGAGGAAGTCCCATCTGAGGAGTGGGGGGGGTTTCCCTCTTTGTGGGACCCCGAAATGAGATTCCTGCCAGTAACATACGGAAAAGGCCACCGCTCTGACAACTCTTGTCCAATTCCCTATCTTTTTTTTTGGAGATGTGTGGAACCTAACCAGCGAAAATAATTTCGGACAGGCCATCTTGGAGCGCTTTCCTTTCCCTTCTCCCAAAAAAGAACGCGTAGCTAAAATAGCTCCCCACCACCAACCAACACCACCCCCCCCACACACACACCATTCCAGCCTTTAACTCTCAGCTCCATCTGTTGTTTTTCATGCCGCGTTAAAAATAAACGCCTTTTTGCCACCTAAAATAAATCCCAGGAGTTAGAAAGCTTGAGCCCCATTGATGAAAATCTGCAGTCCTGTTACACCTAAATTTTCAGGCTGCCTGGGTTACCGTTCTGTCCCGCTCCGGTGACGTTTCCAGATGTTTACCTGTCTACCTTTCTCCCTCTAGCATGCAGGAATGGTCCTTTCACAGGTGACCTTGACAGGTGCTGACTTAGTGCCAAGAGCTTGCTTGGAGAAACTGCGCAATCTGTCCCGGAAATGCTACGATGGGGGGGGGGGCGGGAAGAAGGCTGTTGCCATCCTGGTCCTTTGTTTGTACAGGGCGTTCTCAACTTACGACCACAGCTGGGACCAGTTGCTAAAGAAAGCAGTGGCTAAGTCCGATTTTTACAACCGAGGGAGACAGGTGGCTAAGAAGTATGAAATATAACTTTTTTTTGTTTTCAATGTGTTAAACAAATCACGGCAGTTCTTAAGTGAATTGCGCAGTTGTTAAGCCAAACCGGCTCTCACCACGAAGACTGCTGGTCAGAAGCTGAGAAGGTCACAAATGACCCTGGGACATTGCAAAAGGAGAGGCTCCTACACCACACTTTTCCTGTGACGAATACACAATATATATATATATATATAACGTTCAACCCACGTCTGGCTTCCTGTAACTTGGAACGGCGATGCCAGGATTTGCATTCCAGGATGCCAGGAGCATACGCTGTCTTCAAGGCAGGCACCTTTTCAGCTATTTATTTATTTATTTTTTACATTCTACTTTTGCCTTCTCTTCCGGAAGTTAAAAAAAAAACATCCCCAACCCGTGATCCGTTGGTGGAAATGAGCATAAATGAAAACGTGTCCACTTAAATCGGAGCATGACTTCATAAGAAGGGTCGTGGTTGAATTGTTTCCCGTAACAAGAGCTCCTTTCCGGGTTGTTTATGATGTCAGTAGGGGTTGTGTGTTCCGTTCCCTTCGGTGTAGGTGTGAGTTGCGTTTCTTTGTGGGTGTGGGTGTGTGTTGGGGGGAGGGAAACGGCAATGCTTTGTGGTAAACGGGCATGGCTCCGATGGAGACATCTGCCCGGATTCCTCCCCTTGTGTCAGTTGCAGGAATATTAGCAAATGTTGTGATTAGCAGCACATTGTGCTTATCCTAAAAAGGTTTCCGACGGGGGAGGGAAAAAGAAAAGAAAAAAAAATATCAAATAACAGCACAATTGGCGAGCGAAACTGGCAGAGACTGACGTTTAGCTGGCTAAAAAATCACATTAAGTGATCAAATGTATAAAAATAAACATAAATTGTTTGACGCGGATAGGCCTCGATTTACGGCCGTTCAAAGGGAGGTTTCTAACCCAGTTCCAAAGTTTCGATGGCCGCTGCGCCCGCCCCCCCGGTGGTCACGTGACCACATTTTGGGTGCTCAACCAATGACGTGCATTGACGGCCATGTGTAGCGCTGTGCGTCGCCTGCCGTTATTTTGCCCAGACCTGACCGTAGCGAACGTTGGATTCGTTTTACGACCGTTCCCGTCACTTAAGGAAGGTCGTAAAATCAGGACGGTCGCACGGACGGCCTGTTTGCAACCGTCCCGACTTAACGACCGAAACCGTGGGCTTAATTATGGCCGTAAGTACAAGGACTACCCGGAGACGGTGAGCCGTAAGGATGCAGCTGCCATGTTTTTTGTTTTTTATCTTAAAAGAAATTTTAAAAAAATTACTCTGACCTGGAACCTTGTTAAGTTGCTCAACAAGAGATCTTGAGACGCCCTCTTCGCCAGCTTGCTTCTGTTTGTCGTTGTGCTGTTGGGTGACACTAAAAGAGGCACGTGCTTCCTGGTCTGTGGTTCCCACAAAAAAGCCATACCTAAAGTCCTTCTCACAACTCTTAATTGTAGGTCGGAAGTACTTTGATCTCAGCAATTAAAAGCTCTTTTCTCCCCACCCACCCCCCATAAAGATGGGAAGCAGAGATGGAAGCTGTCCCTGAAAAAGCACAATCTTATTTGATAACAAATTTTTATGGCCCTCTCCTGTTTTACTACCTGCTCCGCAAACTACTCCGAGTTGATTCATAACAGTTGAAGGTCATAAAAAAACCCGAAAGCCATAAAAAAAACCGATCAAAAGTGTATACGCTGCGGATTCTTTCCGCGTATCGAAGCCAGGCGTTCCGAGACCCTTGCAAATCCCTTTCCGGATTTGCCCATTGTAAATTGCCGATTAGTTCGGTAGCGCTCACCCAAAAGTTTGTACAGGTGATCCTCAGCTTACGACGACGGATGGAAACTCATGAAGGAGAGAATCAACCTAGAACGAAGGAGGAATTTCCTGACGTTGAGAACAATGAACCAGTGCAGGGGTCAGCAACCTGAAACAGTGAAAGAGCCACTCGGAACCGGTTCCCTCACAAAATGAAAAACTGGGAGCCGCAAAAAAATGTGTGCGCATGCGCATACATGCACACATGCACAGAACAGGGTTTGACTGAAGAGTGGAGCCAAGGCGAGATATGCACCTACCCTGCATATATGAATTGATTGGTTGAACTTTTTTAGTCCCACTTTTTTTTTTTTTTTGACTGCACATGGCAGAGGACTGGGAGCCGCAGGAGACGGATGAAAGAGCCGCATGCGGCTCCGGAGCCGCGGGTTGCAGACCTGTGAACCAGTGGAACGGCTTGCCACCAGAAGTCGTGGGTGCTCCATCACTGGAGGCTTTTTAAGAAGGGACTGGACAGCCATTTGTCTGAAATGGTATAGCGTTTCCTGCTCGGGCAGGGGGTTGGACTAGATGACCTCCGAGGCCCCTTCCAGCTCTATTCTCTCAATTCTGTTTCAGGCCGGTTATGTTTGAAACTCGAGGTCCTTTTTACTAACGAGGCCGGCATAACTTCTGATTAAGAACGGGGTGCTAAACAAAGAGCGGGCCCCATTTTCTGAGAAGGCCGCAGCTTCTCATTCACAATTTGGTTTTCTGCTTATCCGCAACTTCGCCAACTAAAATTTCCCAACTGCTGTTCTGTAGATTTCCTGTTCAGGTTGGTTTTTTTTTTGTTGTTGTTTTTTGGTGCTCACATTCCACCTCGTAGATTTTCGTTTGTATAGGCTGTGTGTGTGTGTGTGTGTGTGTGTGTGTGTGTGTGTTTAAATAACTATCTGGGCATGAATAAATGATAGTGCGGTTCTTCAGCCAACCTTAATGTATCTCGACTTATACAGTTTCCCCCAGACGTTTTTATGCCGTCTTAGCGGCTAGCAAAAAATGCAGGCAGGGAAGCCAAAAAAAAAAAAAAAATCAAGTTTCAATTTCCATTTTTAAAACTACAGGCCGTCCTTAACTTACAGCGGTTGGTTTAGTGTTCGTTTGAAGTTACGACGCCATTGGAAAAAAAGGGACTTAGGAGCGTTTTTCACACCTGTGGCCGTCACAGCACACCCCCACCCCACGGTCGCGTGATCAGGATTTGCACCCGTGGCAACTGACTCGCATTTACGACGGCGGCCGCAACCCAGGATCACCCGATCCCCTTTTGCGACCGTCTGACAAGCATAGTCGACGGAGAAGCCCGGCTCGCATCACATCTGTCTTATTAATTGAACAACCGCCAAAGTCAGTTAGCAACTTAGCAAAAGAACAGACATTTTGGGGGGCCTGTCTGTGGCCGTAAAGTCAAGGAAGAGCTGCATGGCGTTTCCCTCCATTTAGTAAAACATGACGCAGAATATTTCTCTCTCTCCCCCCCCCGTGCCCCCCCTTTGGCTTGGTTCCTTCCTGCCCTCCCTTCTTCCCTGCCATTAATTACAAAGGGACGTGCCTCAACGCATCTGGAGTGATGAAACCGTAGGGAACTATTAGCCGTGATTGCGTTAACCGTTCCTGCAAGAAGCAGCTTGAAGGTTGTCTCCCAGCCTCAGCCCTTCGCCGGTTCTTTTGTGGCGCGGAGCGTGGCGAGCCCGGATAATGCCCTGTTGTGGCGGTGGCAAGCGATTTCAGACTTGGCGTGGTTGCGTTAATCCAGCGACACAATAGCTGGAGTGAAAAGGAGGCGTGTGGATCCATCCCTTCCCTGTGCTTCCCCAACCGGGCTCGGCAGGGCCCCCGGGGGAAATTGCGAGCTGGGAGATGTGCGTCTGGGATAATGGTTTAAATACATGCGTATTTCTAAGGGGTGGTCCTGTCGAGAGGGCCCCAGCGGTGCTCACTCTATTTCCTCTGGGCTTGAGTCCAAAGCTGCAAGTGGCGAGGAGAAGGCAGAAATAATGTTTGTGAGTTCTTTCTTGCAAGGCTGAGCAGGCCTTAGGAGAGCACCAAGGATCTCACAGTTTCTTCCTCCTCCTGCTCCTCCTCGTACTGATGACATTCCCTAGTTGGGTCATGAAACGTCTGCAAGGAAACCCCCCAAGCTCAGAGAGCACCAAGGACCCCACAGTTGTCGTCGTCCTCCTCCTCCTCGTACTGATGACGTTCCCTAGTTGGGTCATGAAACGTCTGCAAGGAAACCCCCCAAGCTCAGAGAGCACCAAGGACCCCACAGTTGTCGTCGTCGCCGTCCTCCTCCTCCTCCTAGTACTGATGACGTTCCCTAGTTGGGTCATGAAACGTCTGCAAGGAACCCCCCCCCCCAAGCTCAGAGAGCACCAAGGACCCCACAGTTGTCCTCCTCCTCCTCCTCCTAGTACTGATGACGTTCCCTAGTTGGGTCATGAAACGTCTGCAAGGAAACCCCCCAAGCTCAGAGAGCACCAAGGACCCCACATTTCACCCCTGAGCTACAAATATTCTCCTCTCCTGTTCCCTAACACTACTCTTACCATACCCCTGTTCCCATCCTAAGTTAAATGACTGAAATTCAGCTTCCCGGAGTCACGTTACCAGAACTACATGACAGAGGTCCGTATCGGAAGCGATTACTCGTTATCGGAGAACAACCTGCGTTCTGCATCTTCCCTTTAAACGTTGACCTCGATTTGGTTGAGGTTTTGTGTTTTTTGTTTTTGGAGCAGGAGGTTCCCTATCGATTTACGTGCCATTTAATTTAACATTGCAATCTTTTCTCTTTTTTTTTGTTTTTGGTTGGTGTGGCTATTCCTATTTGAGTCTGCTGGGCAAGGCATTTTTCCCAAAAGACAACAAAACACCCTGAGTGTTGGCTGTTTGGAAAGATCCCTGCCCTTCCCCGGTCGGAGCCAATTCAAATGGGGCAGTTGAACTGCCTCCAGTTGCAGCGGTTGCAAGCAAGCGCAGGTAAGTTCAGAGATTCCTGGAGTCCTAAGTCATTGGGATGCTTGCCAGCCAGCAGTGTGTATGTGTGTGTGTGTGTGTGAGAGAGAGAGAGAGGTGTACAGTTTCGTCCAGAGCCTGCCCTCCTTAGTCATATGAATCCTCTTTGAAGAGGCTGGGCCTCCAGTGTTGGAAAAACCCTTTGGAGTTTTCTTTCTCGAGGAGTTTTTCTCCCCCCCCCCACGGCTCTTCTTCTCTTGAGCAGACGGTTGGATGTTCTACTAACGCTTCGCGGAGGCGATGGGAATTTTGGAATTATGGCCGCGGCAGGTGGAAACAGGTACTCCAGGTGCTCCAGGTGATCTTTCCCACCGTGGATAAAGTTTCGTTTATAAAGTTGGACGAAAGGCCTCCGAGGTCCCTTTTCCCAGCTCTGTTTATTCTGCATTCTGTAGGTTTGGGCTATCACTTTCTAAGGCTGGCAAGTGTGTGTGTTTGTGAGAGAGAGAGGGCATGAGAGAAGGGAGAGAGAGAGAGAGAGAGAAGGGACAGAGAAAAGGGAGAAAGAGAGAAGAGAGGGGGAGAAGGGAGAGAGAAGGGAGAGAGACAGAGAAGGGAGAGAGAGGGAAAAAGAAGGGAGAGAGGAGAGAATGTAGAGGGGGTAGAGAAGGGAGAGAGGGGAGAGGGACGGAGAAGAGGGAGAGAGGGAGAGAGAAGGGACAGAGAAAAGGGAGAAAGAGGAGAGAGAAGAGAGGGAGAGAAGGGAGAGAGACAGAGAAGGGAGAGAGAGAGGGAAAAAGAAGGGAGAGAGGAGAGAATGTAGAGGGGGTAGAGAAGGGAGAGAGGGGAGAGGGACGGAGAAGAGGGAGAGAGGGAGAGAGAAGGGACAGAGAAAAGGGAGAAAGAGGAGAGAGAAGAGAGGGAGAGAAGGGAGAGAGACAGAGAAGGGAGAGAGGGAGAGAAGGGAGAGAGGAGAGAGAGAAGGGAGAGAGAGAGGGAAAAAGAAGGGAGAGAGGAGAGAATGTAGAGAGGGGAATGAGAAGGGGGAAAGAGAAGGGAGAGAGGGGAGAGGGAGGGAGAAAAGAGAGAGAAGGGACAGAGAAAAGGGAGAAAGAGGAGAGAGAAGAGAGGGAGAGAAGGGAGAGAGGGAGAGAAGGGAGAGAGGAGAGAGAGAAGGGAGAGAGAGAGGGAAAAAGAAGGGAGAGAGGAGAGAATGTAGAGAGGGGAATGAGAAGGGGGAAAGAGAAGGGAGAGAGGGGAGAGGGAGGGAGAAAAGAGAGAGAAGGGACAGAGAAAAGGGAGAAAGAGGAGAGAGGGAGAGAAGGGAGAGAGGGAGAGAAGGGAGAGAGGAGAGAGAGAAGGGAGAGAGAGAGGGAAAAAGAAGGGAGAGAGGAGAGAATGTAGAGAGGGGAATGAGAAGGGGGAAAGAGAAGGGAGAGGGGAGAGGGAGGGAGAAAAGAGAGAGAAGGGACAGAGAAAAGGGAGAAAGAGGGAGAGGGAGAGAGGGAGAGAAGGGAGAGAGGAGAGAGAGAAGGGAGAGAGAGAGGGAAAAAGAAGGGAGAGAGGAGAGAATGTAGAGAGGGGAATGAGAAGGGAGAGAAGGAGAGAGGAGAGGGGGAGAAGAGAGAAGGGAGAGAGGGGGAGAAAAGAGAGAAGGGAGAGAAAGGAGAAGGGAGAGAGAAGGAGAAGAAGGGAGAGAGACAGAGAAGGGAGGGAGAGACAGAGAAGGAGAGAGGAGAGAGAGAAGGGAGAGAGAGGGGAAAAAGAAGGAGAGAGGAGAGAATGTAGAGAGGGGAATGGAGAAGGGGGAAAGAGAAGGGAGGAGGAGGGGAGAGGGAGGGAGAAAAGAGAGAGAAGGGACAGAGAAAAAGGGAGAAAGAGGAGAGAGAAGAGAGGGAGAAAGAAGGGAGAGAGACAGAGAAGGGAGAGAGACAGAGAAGGGAGAGAGGAGAGAGAGAAGGGAGAGAGAGAGGGAAAAAGAAGGGAGAGAGGAGAGAATGTAGAGAGGGGAATGAGAAGGGGGAAAGAGAAGGGAGAGAGGGGAGAGGGAGGGAGAAAAGAGAGAGAAGGGACAGAGAAAAGGGAGAAAGAGGAGAGAGAAGAGAGGGAGAAAGAAGGGAGAGAGACAGAGAAGGGAGAGAGACAGAGAAGGGAGAGAGGAGAGAGAGAAGGGAGAGAGAGAGGGAAAAAGAAGGGAGAGGAGAGAATGTAGAGAGGGGAATGAGAAGGGGGAAAGAGAAGGGAGAGAGGGGAGAGGGAGGGAGAAAAGAGAGAGAAGGGACAGAGAAAAGGGAGAAAGAGGAGAGAGAAGAGAGGGAGAAAGAAGGGAGAGAGACAGAGAAGGGAGAGAGGAGAGAGAGAAGGGAGAGAGAGGGAAAAAGAAGGGAGAGAGGAGAGAATGTAGAGAGGGGAATGAGAAGGGGGAAAGAGAAGGGAGAGAGGGGAGAGGGAGGGAGAAAAGAGAGAGAAGGGACAGAGAAAAGGGAGAAAGAAGGGAGAGAGACAGAGAAGGGAGAGAGGAGAGAGAGAAGGGAGAGAGAGAGGGAAAAAGAAGGGAGAGAGAGGAGAGAATGTAGAGAGGGGGTAGAGAAGGGGGAAAGAGAGAGGGGAGAGGGAGGGAGAGAGAAGAGAGAGAGAGAGAAACTTCTTTTTGGCGTCTGTGTCCTTCCTCCCAAGTTTGTGCTTACCTCTTCATTCTTTCAGCTCCAGAGGTGAAGAATAGACTTTAAGGCAGTGCTTCTCAAAACCCCGGTAAATGTAATCCTTCTTTATATGCTGCCTTGATTCCAAAACAACTTAATTAAAATAATCGAAGACCTTTTTGATTATTTTTATAACTAACTGAAGGCAGCGAACAGACCTCATGTTCTTTCCTCCTCCTGTTTCCCACCCCCCCCAAACAACGACCCTGTGAGGTGGATGGGGCAGAGACAATGTGGCTGGCCCAAAATTTGTCCACCCGCCTGCCTTTCCTGCCTAAGGCAGGACTGGAACTCGCCGTCGCCTGGGTGGATCGGCCCAAGTCACCCAGCCCTCTTTCAGGCCCACGGCAAGAACCACAATTCAGAGTTTCCCCGTCTCTTAGCCTCGTGGTGCTTTAACCGCTAGAGCAAGATAGCCTAAATGATCTAAAATTGGGTGAGAGCGGGTTTTTCTTGGGACAAGACCCACAAACCCGTTGCCTATCACACAGCAGGGACATCTAATTCGGTTGGAAGATGGCCGGGCGTACGGAAAATCTCTTCCCAAACCCTCCCGAAATGTTTCTTACCAAGACGAAAACAGATGGAAGTTACCGGCGACGATTTGATGAAGGGACGTCACGTTCATTCCTGGATACGGTTTTTTATTAATCAAAGTATTCCTCGGTTTGCAAGCGCTCCGCGACTCTTTGGAATTGCGACGTTGCTGAAGGAAGGGGCTTATCAGCCTTGACGTTCAGTCGATAAAAGGGCTTTGGGGTAACGAAGGAAAAAAAGGAAGCACTTTTTTCACAGTTTAAAAGAGACACCCTTTTTCGCCCTGAGGGCAGAGGAGAAAGTAATCTGTAGAATCCAGCCCAGTGTGATTTGCAATCGGATTATTGAGGAAGACGCTGGGCGGCCCCGAGAATTCCACATTCTCCTATTGATATAAATAATGCTTGAAAAGGGTTAGAATGGATTTTGGTGCTGCTCAGTTTAGCATGCGGAGCAAGAGGAAGGGTGGGGGGGGGATCTAGGCCCAACTAAAATTAGTGAAGTATTTATTTATTTTTTCTTCTGTCGGGTCCTTGGTGCTCTCTGAGTGCTTTTCTTGCAGACATTGCGTGAGCCAAACATCTGGGTGCTTGCAGCTGGTGGGCGCGGCAGTCACCGTACAAACATTGAAGTCTGGTCAGCTTGCACCAGACTTGTCACAGCCTTAACGCATGATTCAAAGTGATCTAAGGGGGGGGTTTTCCCCCCCTTGTTCTGTTTCGGGGAAATGAAGTTATTTCAAGAGGTGAGGCTTCGTCGCAAAGCACTGGGGGCTTTACAGCTTTGGAGCGTACGTTTTATTTCCTCTCGTCGCCGCCGTCTCGATTCTTTGCATTTGATTTCTCATTAACCACCTCTGTATGTTTTTTTGTTTTTTTAAAAAATACCATTGGCTGGCAGAGTCAACGCCTAGATCCGACGTGGGTGTTTCTCTCCCCCCCCCCCGCCCCGTGCTGCCGAGCCCCTGGTGACTGAGATGATTCCGACGGATCGAGAACAAATAACCTGACTTGGGGTATATCAGTGATCTGTCGGAATTGGGACAGCCGGTGGTCCTTCAACTTCTCCTGCCTGGCTGAATTTAGATTCAGAGACCACGTTTGTCACATTAATCCACTTATATTCCTTCCTGGAAAGACACTCCAGGTGTGTGTGTGTGTGTGTGTGTGTGTGTGTCTGTGTGCGCATATTTTGCCAGTTAGGCTGGGTATTTATACCTGACTGGCCTGATGCCATCCCCGTGTCCAAACAGGAAGCTGGGTGCAGTGTATCTGTTTTGGCACGTTTCACACCAGGCTTTCCTTTCAGATCTTCCATCTAGACCAGGGGTCTTCCAACTGGGCCCTTTTAGGACTGGTTGACTTCAACTCCCAGAATTCCTCAGCTTGGCTGAGGAATTCTGGGAGTTGAAGTCCCACCAGTCCTAAAAGGGCCCAGTTGGAAGACTCCTGGATTCTACACCATTACAGACATAATAATAATAATAATAATAATAATAATAATAATAATAATAATAATAATAATAATAATAATAATAAAGTCCTCAACTTGGAGCCCAAAATTCATGGGGCCAAGCAAGAAATGGGTTGGGTTTGTCCCCATTTGAGGGCTTCTCTTGCCCTAGTTGTTGACTCGGCTTGCGGGAAGCTGGCAAAAGGGGAACGCGTGACTCCGGGGGCACGCCGCCAGCTTCTCTTCTGATGCCAGAACATTCGTGTCTCGACAAAGCCTCCCGTTCAGAATTAGGGAATTTCCTGGTTGACAGCTTGCCCGGTTGCTGGCAGGCTGCTAATTGGATTTGTCATCGATTGGCAGCTGTGTCTCGACCTGCAACCAGGAGAAGGATCCTCGCCATGACCTTGGCCGCATCTGGAAGTGGGTTGACCGACTTTACGGGTCGTACTTGACGACAGCGTCAAGCAGATCATAATCATCTTTTATCGATGAGCCCGTGGGCCGTATCAAGGTTTCAGAGTTCCAAACACACGTTATGCTAAAAATGCAGTAAAAAAAACAATTTAGAATGGAATTAGTTAAAATATAATTCAGGGCAAAAGAGAAATAAAATACCATTTAAACTGACATTGGGATTAAAATACATGTTTGGAACGAAATTAGAATCCAGCGCGGCAGTTTCATCCCTCCGTAGGCTTCTCGTCCTGCCTTCAGGTGCTTTGGAGAATAACTTGAGCCCCTCTTCTTTGGGGCAGCCCCTCAAATACCGGAAGACTGTTATCGTGTCTCCCCCTATTTCTTTTTTATTATTCTGATTATTATTTTAATTCCATTTATATACCGCCCTTCTCCGAAGACTCAGGGCGGCTTACAAGCTTAGCAGTAGCCTTCATTCTATGTATATGCCTGCTTATTAGGGCTTTCACACACCCCCAAGCGGCATTATTACAAAGTCAGCTTAATTGCCCCCAACAATCTGGGTCCTCATTTTACCTACCTCGGAAGGATGGGAGGCTGAGTCAACCTTGAGCCTGGTGGGACTCGAACCTGCACTAATTGCAGGCAGCTGGTGTTACTTAAGGAGGCATTAGCCCACTGCTCCACCACCATCATCTCTGAATTTTTTCCAAACTCTCAACCTCTTTTTTGTGATAACGGTGACCAAAATTGGCTGCAGTATTCCAGGTGTGGTCTGACTAGGGCTTTATAAAGCGCTTACTAATACCTCGCATGACCTCGATTCTATGCCTCTGTTTATCCAACCCAGGATTGTATTAGCCTTTTTGGCGGCTGCTGCACACGGCTGGCTCATGGGCAGGTGATCGTCCACTCGGACTCCAAAGTCCCTCTCACAGTTACTGGTTTTTGAGCCATTTCTCGCCCAGTCCGTCCTTGCGTCTTTGATTTTTTTCTCCCTAAGCGTAAGTGTTATTTCTGTACCCCGAGTGAGATTTTTCAAAATTCAGCGCCGAGCGGCTGCAGTTTTGTTTTATTTTTTCTTTATCCCCTAAAATATTGTTAGAAACGTTGCGGTAAAGGAAGAAGGGATTGTTACCCTGTTGGTTCATCACCGTGCAAATGTTCTTTGCTTAATTTTTTTTAAAAAAAATAATGGAAGCATCTTAAATATGCAACTTTTTAATAACCAAATGAAAAATGTAATCTCCTTTCCACACACACACACACACACCCCTCTTCGTTTGAACGGATAAGATCTCTTCCCTTCAAGGTGGTCCGTTTTGATTAGATATTATGCTTTCCCCCCCCCCCCCCCCCCGACACCACCCTGCTTGAATAAAACGCAGCTGTTAAAATGGCTCCCTTTTTTAAAAGGGAAAAAAAAGCAATTGCTCTTGCTGCACTCCAGCAAAAAAAAAAAAGCATTTAGACATTAAAAAGATAATTGGAGTGTAATTAAGGGGGGAGAAAAACCAGCCTTCCCAATGAACATTTTCCTTGTCACATTTTGTTGCTCAGGCACCCTTTAAAAAGCCTCTTCAAGCCTCTGTTAGCTCAGCTGCACAGAAGGGGGAAGATCCCTTTCTCCAGTCCCTTTGTGTGTGTTTGTGTTTGTGTATGTGTGTCTTTGCGTCTTTGCGTTTGTAGCCTTAAAGTGTGTCTTGGAATGAGAATAACAGAATATCTTCAAGAACAGAATAACAGAATATCTTCAAGCCTCTGTTAGCTCAGCTGCACAGAAGGGGGAAGATCCCTTTCTCCAGTCCCTTTGTGTGTGTTTGTGTTTGTGTGTCTTTGCGTCTTTGCGTTTGTAGCCTTAAAGTGTGTCTTGGAATGAGAATAACAGAATATCTTCAAGAACAGAATAACAGAATATCTTCAAGCCTCTGTTAGCTCAGCTGCACAGAAGGGGGAAGATCCCTTTCTCCAGTCCCTTTGTGTGTGTTTGTGTTTGTGTATGTGTGTCTTTGCGTCTTTGCGTTTGTAGCCTTAAAGTGTGTCTTGGAATGAGAATAACAGAATATCTTCAAGAACAGAATAACAGAATATCTTCAAGCCTCTGTTAGCTCAGCTGCAAAGTGGCACAGAGAGTCCCTTTCTCCTTTGTGTTGGTGTATGTGTGCACGTGTGTGTGTGTTTGTGTGTGTGTGTGTGTGTGTGTGTGGCATTAAAGCGAATCTCAATGCTTTCTTCTTTTAGGTGGCACTTCTGGAAAGGGATCCGAGGAGTCCTAGCTTTGTATTTTGCAGGGAACGAGTAGCGGGTGGCAACCCCAAGGTTGGGTTGTTGTTCTCATTGTTGTTGTTGTTGTGTATGTGTGCGTTTCAGGAAGCTGAACAAGCCTTCCTGTTAGGTTACAGGCCTTTTCCTTCCCTGGCACTGGAATCCGGAGGGAAAACGGGCAGTTTGGACTTTCCTTAATTCTTTAATTTGATTTTAATTTGAAAACCACTAGACTGTGTGTTGTTGTTTTTTTTAGAATCCCCATTCTAGGCCACTCACGTTTGTGAGTCTTTGCAAAAAAAAAAAGCTGTTCGTTGCAGGTTCCACGTTACAGAATGGAGGAGGGGGAAAAAAAAACCAGTGTCCCAACTTTCCATTTGAACTTGAGAGAGAAAAGAAAGAAAGAAAGAAAGAAGAAAGAAAGAAAGAAAGGAAAGAAAAAGGAAGGAAGGAAGGAAGGAAGGAAGGAAGGAAGGAAGGAAGCTTTAGATAGAAATAACCAAATTGGGTGAAAATGAATTCTGCAGTGCTCAGTAGCTCTTGGCGGAATCATAATCACTCCAGAGACTTATTGATTGTTTCCTGATTCTTATCACTATTCAAACCTCCAAGGCAGATTTTTTTTTTCCTTGAAGATTTTTGGCAAAAAAAAATAAATTAAGAAAAGTTGCTTTTTGTTAAAAACAGCCAGCTAATTCCAGACGCTTCCGTTTGCTCATTTTCCATCTGTGTCTCGAAGCGGCCAAACTAGATAGCATCTTCCGCTCAAAAAAAGAAAAAGAAAAAAGACAAAAAAATTCCTCAGGCAGGGCAGATCCAGAATAAATATTGTACATTGTTCTAAACAGAGCAGCGCCTGTTCCATAGCTCTCCGATTGGGTACAGTATAAACAAAGCTAAATTCAAAAAATTGAGTTCTTGCAATTCAAATGCCAGCCGCCCTTAGCAGGAACTGATCTTCTCCGGGACTGTATTGGCCCTTTCTTGCACGGCTGATATTATTTTTAGAATCTCGGTTTGTCAGGGAAGAGTCTTATTTCGGGCCGAGAATTGTCTTTTTCTTTGAAGACCGTGTCAAAGAATTGGTTTTATATCCGGAGAATATATGGTGAATGAAACGGCAAAGCATTGATCATGGGGAGGGGTCTACCAAAGCCCCCTTTAAGAAGCTCCTTAGCATAAAGGTCAAGGTTCCCCCGCACACGCGTGCTAGTCGTTTCCGACTCTAGGGGCCGTTGCTCATCTCCGTTTCAAAGCCGAAGAGCCAGCGCTTGTCCGAGGACGTCTCCGTGGTCATGTGGCCGGCATGACTAGATGCCAAAGGCGCACGGAACGCTGTTACCTTCCCACCGGAGCGGTCCCTATTTTCCTACTTGCATTTTTTTACGTGCTTTCGAACTGCTAGGTTGGCAGAAGCTGGGACGAGTAACAGGCGCTCACTCTGCTACGCGGCACTCGGGATTCGACCCGCCAAACTGCCGACTGTCTGATTGACAGGCTCAGCGTCCTAACCCACTGAGCCACTGCGTCCCTCTAGCATAACTGAAGCTAAAAAGCCTTTTTCATCCAGGTTGATCTCTGCCTACCTGTTGAATTGCTTAGCTTGTCTGAATTTAGCTTGAGCAGGGGGTTAGACTAGAAGACCTCCAAGGCCCCATCCAACTTGGTTATTCCGTTCTCAGCTTGTTGAATTTTTAGCCTGTCTGAATTTAGCCTGCTGAAGGCCACCGGTCTTAAAAGTTGCCGACGTTGAGAATGACCGCTCAAGGCAAAAAAAAAAAAGCGGTTTTGTTTTTATTTTACATCTGCATCAAGGGGTTTTTCCAACTGGATTTTTGATGGATTTTTTTTTCTCTTTCCCCCCCTTCTCTCTCTCTCTCTCTCTCTCTCTCTCTCTCTCTCTGGATAGACTGTTCAGTTTGACCTTGAAGAAACTCATCATGCTGAAAGAAATGGACAAGGATCTCAGCTCCGTGGTGATTGCGGTCAAGCTGCAGGTATGTCGCGCGGAGGAGCGGGGAGGTGGCGAAACACACCGGGGGCTTCGCGGCCACAGAAATGACTCGCTCTGTGTCACTTCTCCAAAGAGGGAAACGGCAATAGCGACAGGGCTTAGGGCTTATATTTATTTGTTTATTTATTTATTATATTTTTATACCAGTTCGAACTCTTTAGCGTGAAAACAGCCTAGGAATTTTTTATTTTTTTTTTTTCATTTTTTTTTCTGCCCCTGGAGCTGCCACTGTCGGTTTAGCCGCCAATCATCAGTCTGTCTACCTCGGGCTTCATCAGCTGATGATCTTAAGGGATCGGCTCTGTCTCAGGCTACCAGGCGGCAGATCTGCACCCCAAATTCCCCTCCCCTTTCCTTCCCATGCCTTCCCTCCCCCTCCCCCCGTTATTGTTGTCTGCTTGCAAGCGGGGCTGGATAGCTCCCCGCGGCTGGCTCTTGGCGGGCTCGGATCCCAGCAGCAGACCAAACGCCCCGTGCCTTTTTCAGGGTTCCAAGCGGATCTTGAGGTCCAACGAGATCCTTCTGCCCGTCAGCGGGCTCGTTGAAACGGAACTCCAGCTGACTTTCTCGTTACAGGTAAGGGCGCTTGAGCGGGATCCCGGCTGTTTGCAAAACATCCGGGTTGGGGGGGGGTCTTAAAATGCTCCAAGAAAGAAGGATACGTATAGCTCAGGGGTGAAAGGAGGGCTCCCCGAGCTGGGTGGTTTCCTTGCAGACGTTTCACGACCCAACTAGTCGGCATCGTCGGTGCTAGTAAGGATACGTGCGGCCAACTCCCCTCTCTTCCTGCGCTGATGACGTTACCTAGTTGGGAAACGAGACGTCCGCAAGAAAATAACCCAGCTCAGAGAGCACCAGGGACTCCTCCGCCAATTTCCTTCCCCAGCTAAGCGCAGAATTCCGGGAGAGGAAAGTCCCAAACCATCCCAGCGGCCCCTCTGGACCTACTTCCAGGAAACAGCCCCACTTTCCTCCCAGATCCCTTCCAGTGTCCTCTCTTCCTTTTTTTAAAAAAAATCTTTTCTTGCCCTGCCTTTCTTGCCGCAGTACCCTCACTTCCTGAAGCGGGACGCCAACAAATTGCAGATCATGTTACAGAGAAGGAAGCGGTACAAGAACCGGACTTTCCTCGGCTACAAAACCTTGGCTGTGGGCCTGATCAATATGGCCGAGGTAAGGTAGACGGGAATGTCCAGAGGGGAAATATGACCACCAACCCCCTTCCTTCCTTCCTTCCTTCCTTCCTTCATCCCTCCCTCCCTCCCTTCCTTCCTCCCTCCCTCCCTCCCTTCCATCTATCTATCTACCTCCTCCTGCCCTTCCTTCCTTCCTTCCTTCCTTCCTTCCTTCCTTCCTTCCTTCCTTCCTTCCTTCCTTCCTTCCTTCTACCTCCTCCTGCCCTCACTCCCTCCCTCCCTCCCTTCCTTCCTTCCTTCCTTCCTTCCTTCCTTCTACCTCCTCCTGCCCTCCCTCCCTCCCTTCCTCCCTTCCTTCCTTCCTTCCTTCCTTCCTTCCTTCCTTCCGCTCTTCTGCTCCTCCCTCCCTCCCTCTCTCTCTCTGTCTCCTCTCTCTTTCTCTCTCCTCTCTCTCTCACCCCTTTCTCTCCTCTCTCTCTCTCTCTCTCCTCTCTCTCATACCATTTTGCTTGACGTTTTTTGAGCTTTCGGGACACCCCCCCCCAAGCAATGTGGCGTTCCGCTTCTCCTCGGCAGGTGATGCAGCATCCGAGCGAGGGGGCCCTGGTCCTGGGACTGCACAGCAGCGTCAAAGACGTCTCTGTTCCAGTGGCTGAAATCAAAATCTACTCCCTGTCCAGCCAGCCCATTGACCACGAAGGACTCAAGTCGAAGTTATCAGGTGCGGGGGACGGTCCTCGACTTGACGGCCATTCATTTAGCGAGCGAAGCTGCAGCAGCACCCAAAGCCGTGCCTTACAATCGGTCCTCGCCCTTACAACCGTCGCAGCGCCGCTCCCCGGCCCCCCATGAGCATGTGATCAAAATTCACGTATCGAGGAGAGCCACCAAAAGCGATTGCACCACCGGGGCATGACGGCCTGTAGAGCTGCTTCTTGACGGTTGCAGGAGACCAACCCCGGCGTCCACTCGGTCGCCGGGGCTTGTCAAAACTTAATTTACTTAACTTAAATTTATTTAACTTAATTCTGCCAATCGTGGCTATATTTAGCCTCTGGCTTGGGGAAATCCTCTCTCTCTCTTTGTTTTTCCTGGACCCTTTTGCAGATGGCTACCTAGGCAGTGATGGAGTTGCTAAGGGAACGGATGTAAAATTGAGACCCGGGGCTGGATTGAATCCGATATTTGGGCTCATTTCCCAGCAGAGTGACGAACCATCAGATAGAAGCTAGGATCTGGGGTCCTTTTGGTGCTGGGGAGAGCGCAGACGGGGAGGCTGAAGTATTTTTTTTTAAAAAAAATCTGAAACGAGCTGATTTGGCCTGGGTGCTTCTCTGAATGACCCCCCCCCCCGCGGTCTCCTTTTGAGATAGCCTGCCGCCTGGGCCAAGATTCAAGGTGTTGGTAATGACTTACAAAGCCCTACATGGCATGGGTCCGGATTACCTACGGGAACACCTGCGGCCGGCGTCAACTTCCCTCCGTCCAGTGCGCTCCCACAGAGAGGGCCTCCTCAGGGTGCCTCCGATCAAAGAATGTCGATTGGTGGCCCCCAGGGGCAGGGCGTTCTCTGTGGGCGCGCCAGACCTGTGGAACCGCTTACCGGTTGAGCTCCGGCGGGATCTAAAAACTTATTTATTCGAGCAATCCAACCTGGTTTGATGGGCGACGGGTTGGGGTTTTAATATGTCTTTTAATTACTGTTTTATATTCGGGCATAATATTTAATTGTTTTTTAACTTTTGTATTTCGTTTTTATATTTATTGCCCTGTACACCGCCCTGAGTCCTTCGGGAGAAGGGCGGTATAAAAATTTAATAAATAAATAAATAAACCTGGACTGCCCTTCTTGGGATGCGAGTTGCACGAAAGCTGGGCTGATGACCTGGATTGCTTCCTAGATCGCTCCCCGGACATTGACAACTACTCAGAGGAAGAAGAGGAGAGCTTCTCGTCCGAACAAGAAGGAAGCGACGACCCGCTGCACGGACAGGTGAGCCGGGCGTCCTTCTTGCCAGGAGGGAAACCGTGTAGAACTAAAGAGGAATTTCCTCACCGTGAGAACCATACGCAGCGTCCCAGAGTCACACAATTGCAAGCGAAGTCAATAGGAGCAGCCTGATTCGCTTAACGGCCATGTGATTCAGTTAACAGCCGCAGCGATTTGCTCAGCTGCAGCCGAAGAGGTCGCAAAATTGGAAGGGATTCTCTTCACAGCTGCCTGGCTTAGCCACGAACATTCCAACCCCAGTTTGTCCTAAGTTTGACCTGCAGACATCTCAGCCTTTAGCACTTGCCTCGTTTGAAGGAACTTTGGGGTGAGACGTTACTTGCATCCTGCAACGGCTTCTCTGTTTTTTCCTCCCCGTTAGGATTTGTTCTACGAAGACGACGATCTTAGGAAAGTGAAGAAACCCAGAAGGAAACTGACCTCAACTTCCGCAATTACTCGGGTGAGTTGTGCTGGGCCTGGCGTCCCACGTCCAACTTACGTCGGTCCTTTTAGTAATCAATAATCGTGACCTCTGATGTCCCCGAGGTGCTTTTTCAGGAGGCAACTGGACTTCCTTGTTTTTACTTCGGAGACCTTTCGCTTCTCCTCCAAGAAGCTGCTTCAGCTCTGACTGGGACGGTGGGGAAGGGAAGGATTTATACTCCTTTCAGACAGCTGGTCATTTGCATCCTTTCAGAGGGTCGTTGAGGCCACTTGGAGGTTTACCCGTGTCCTCAGGGTCACCTGAGTGGGGCAAATGGGTGTGGAACATAATCCTTTCAGCAGCTCCAAGAAGGCTCCACCCCCATTTGCACCGCTCAGGTGATCCCGAGGACACAGACAAACCTCCGAGTGGCCTCAACGACTCTCTAAAAGGATGCAAATGACCAAGCGGTCTGCAAGGAGTATAAATCCTTCCCATCCAGGAAGCTTCTTCAGCTCTGACTGGGACGGTGGGGAATGGAAGGATTTATGCTCCTTGCAGACAGCTAGTCATTTGCATCCTTTCAGAGGGTCGTTGAGGCCACTTGGAGGTTTACCTGTGTCCTCAGGGTCACCTGAGTGGGGCAAATGGGTGTGGAACACAATCCTTTCAGCAGCTCCAAGAAGGCTCCAGCCCCATTTGCAACCACTCGGGACACAGACAAACCTCCGAGTGGCCTCAATGACTCTTTAAAAGGATGCAAATGACCAGCGGTCTGCAAGGAGTATAAATCCTTCCCATCCAGGAAGCTTCTTCAGCTCCGACTGGATGGTGGAGAGCGGAAGGATTTATATTCCTTGCAGACCGCCAGTCATTTGCCTTCTTTTGGAGAGGCCCCTTCCAGCTCTATTCTATTCTAGCAAAAATTCGGCTAGACAGGAATGCTAAGTTCTGTACAAATGATTTTCGCCGGCTTTGGTGTATCCCAAATCCTTGGCTTCGCTCTTCACCCTTTGCAGGGAAAAAAAAAAAGCATCGGCTACGTGCATTGCAAAGCTTTGGCTTATCTTGGCCTTCGCCACCCGATTGAGCCTTCTTCCTAACAAGCAAACATCCCCTCTTTTTCACAGCAGCCAAATATTAAGCAGAAGTTTGTGGCTTTATTGAAGCGGTTCAAAGTCTCGGATGAGGTAAGTGCAGCGAGATTTATTGGGCGAGATTGCTGCCTGTGGGATATTTCTGTTGAACCCGGGTTTCTAGGATCCCTACGGAGTGCTGCTGATCCCCTTCGGGCTCTGGGGGTGGAGAGGGGGAAAAAAAACATGACAGGTTTAGTTCTTCATATCTTCCCTCCCTCCTTCTCTCTTTCTCTTCCCCTCTTTCCCCCCTCCCTCCCTCTTTCTCCTTCCTTCCTTTCCTTCCTTCCACCCTTCCTCCCTCTAATCTTCCTTCCTTCCTTCCTTCCTTCCTTCCTTCCTTCCTTCCTTCCTTCCTTCCTTCCTTCCTTCCTTCCTTCCCGCAACGATTAGCTTAATAATCACATCAAAAAAGTCAAATTAGGTGCAACTCCCTCCACAATGGCCTTGCTTAGTATCGGAAATTCTGGTCCTTC
>NC_139528.1:2855576-2968289 GCF_947247035.1 Vipera ursinii
CTCCTCCTCCTCCTCCTCCTCCTCCCCCCCCCTTGTACACTGATGATGTTGCCTAGCTGGGTCATGAAACGTCTGCAAGAAAGTCACCAAGCTCAGAGAGCACCAAGGACCCCGCAGTCTTCCTCCTCCCTCCTCCTCTCCTTGCTTCTCCCCTCTGCAAACCTTCTGTCACCCAAGATGTTTCCTAGTTGGGTCCTGAAACGTCTGCAAGAAAATCACCAAACTCGGAGAGAGGCAAGGACCTCCCCCCCCACCTCATTTCAACCCCATGCCACAAATATTCTCCTTTATTGATTAACCATCAGGAAGAGATTTAGCCCCCACCGCTGTACCAGCCAAAAGCCACATCCCTGGCCTGGCCTGACTGCATCCTTGCTTTTATTTCTAGTACGTCGCCGATCTCCTGCAGGATCAGAAGAAACCCGTGGTTTGTACCTGCTCCACCGTGGAAGTGCAAGCCGTCCTCTCTGCGCTCCTCACCAGAATCCAGAGATAGTGAGTTTCGTTTGCCTGGATTTTGTGCCTCTCTCAAGGGGTGGGGGTGGGGGAGAAGCAAGAAAGTTAGATCCTGGTGACTGTAATTTTTAGAAGAATAGTTGATTGCAGATAACATCCTGGCCTCTATTGAAGGTTCTCTCTCTTGCAAAGAGAGGTTGGACCTCAGATCCCTCCATCTGTCTGTCTAATCTTTGTCTGTCTGTCTGTCTATCTATCTATCTATCTATCTATCTATCTATCTATCTATCTATCTGTCTATCTATATCATCTTTCTATCATCTATATCCAACGTCTCTTTCTATCATTATCTATCTATCTATCTATCTATCTATCTATCTATCTATCTATCTATCTATCTATCTATCATCTCTCTATCATCTATATCTATCCAACATCTCTATCATTATCTATCATCTATAATCTATCTATCTATCTATCTATCTATCTATCTATCTATCTATCTATCTATCTATCTATCTATCTATCTATCTATCATTACATCAAATTACCTCTATATACAGTATGTATGAATGTACTGTAGTTACCTCTATATCTCTCTATCCATATTTCTATTTGTGATTATCTCTGGTCTCTAATTATCCGTGCTCTAATCTATATCCTGTTTTCTATCGTCTATCTCTTACATCCAATTATCTCTACGTACACCTCCGTATTACTATATAGCTAATTATCTCTATCCATGTTTCTATAATTATCTTTCTATCTAATTATCTTCCATATAATCTATCATTCTCTCTCTCTCTTATCCATCCATCCATCCATCCATCCATCGCCGCTAAACCAACATCTATAATTCAAGGACTCCCTCAAATTATTTGTTTTGATGCCAGGTTTGCAGATCCACTAAGATGCAGCCAACCTTGGGATTTGGGTACCTTTTCCCAGCTCCGGAGCGCCCTCTAGTGGCCATTCCTCATGGTTATCTGCTTAAGACGCCCCCTCCTGGATGTTTTGACGAATCTGCGTTGAATAAGTGAACCAGGAAGTGGCTTATTAGGCGACATGGACCCCCAGTTTCTCCCACTTCAAAGAGGGGAGGGGGTTCCTGCCTCTCCATTGTGACCCTAAATATACAAAAAGACAACTGTGTCTCAAAGCGGCACACACGCCGATGCACGTTGCGTTCCCCCCATACAGGAGGGTCTTTAAATCAAGAGCCCGCCAGCACTTGTGAAGCTCCCCAGAAGCCAAGCCAGGCACCCAGTCTCCTGACACACACACACACACTTTTTTTTCCGTTTCTTTCTCTCTCCAGTTGCAATTGTAATTCCTCCATGCCGCGTCCGGTGAAGGTGGTATCGGTCGGGGGCCAAAGCTATCTCAGCGCCATTTTGAGGTTTTTCGTGAAGCAGCTGGCAAACAAGACGTCGGATTGGCTGAACCACATGAGGTTCCTCATCATCCCTCTAGGTACTAACGTAATCACGGCCGGCGGCTGCTGCTAAGATCAGGGTTGGAGAACAGGGTGATTACAAAAAAAAATTCGCTCTGGGCTGCGTCTTGGATCTGTCGCTTCTCCGAGGCAGCCGATCATTCAAAAACAAGTACTGTCAACGAGAGGAGATGGTTCCGTTGGCCCCAAATCAGAAAATTTCCCTGACTTTTCTCCGATTGCAGGTAGTCCTCACTTACTGACCACAGTGGGGACCAGCAGCTTGGCCGTTCAGCAAAGCAGTTGCACTTACAATCCAAGTCGAGTTTTCCTTTGCTTTGCAGACCCGCGAAGGTCATAAAATGCAAGGCTCGGTGGCAAAAATGACTCTGTCATCCCTGCCGTAACGGCGAACCGTTGCTCAACCAGGTGGTCGCAAAACGAGGACTGAATGCCAAATGTGCATTTGGCTTCAGCTCTCCGCTTTGATCAAGGAATAATTTTTTTCGATCAAGAAATACCCTTTGCAATTTTCTTGTTTTTCTCCATCTCTGCTTACCCTTTCGCTGATAAAACATCCTTGCGTTTCTCCGCCAGGATCTCACCCGGTCGCTAAATACATGGGCTCCGTGGACAGCAGATACAGCAATATGTTTTTAGACACCTCTTGGCGTGACCTCTTCAGCAAAGCTGAACCACCTGCAATAGGTAAGATGAGCTTCTCTTTGCCGAAATCTCTTTTTCATCCCTTTTGCTCCAGTCTCTCCCCACTTGGATTCTTGTTCTGGGAACATTTGAGTCAAATTCAGCCTAGCCCCCCCCCCCCCCAAAATGATTTGGTTGCCTCCCTGAGTCCAGGATGAGTTGCCTCTTACTCTTCTGGGATTTCCCCCTCGCTACTTCCTGTCCCATCAACCTTTGCAGTGAGCTGGGAGCCCGGAAAGGGAAATAGAGGCTCCAGGTTTCCTCTTCCATCAGCCTGACCCGTTCTTTGGGGTTGCTTCTTCCCCAGAGCCCCTGGATGTGGTGGGCCGGATCACCCAGTACGTGAACGGAGCCAACGTCACTCACCAGCTGCCTGTGGCGGAGGCCATGCTGACCTGCAAACACAAATTGTGAGTTCCCCATCAAAGCTTCGGGACGATTCCGGCAACCAAGAGGCTGGTTTCAATACGGGGTATGAATGAATGAATAAATAAATAAATAAAGGGGAGCAACCGGGACCGGTTTGCCAAGTCGGTCAATCAGATCGTTCCACGCTATTGAGCCGGCCGCGCTCTGCAATCGCTCGCTGGTGATCAAGGTGCTGGTGATGACCTATAAAGCCCTACATGGCTTGGGTCCGGATTATCTGAGGGAACACCTGCTGCCGGCATCAACTCCCCATCGTCCTGTGCACTCCCACAGGGAGGGCCTTCTGAGGGTACCGCTGGTAATGGATTGCCGGCGGGTGACTCCCAGAGAGAGGGCCTTCTCTGTGGGGGCGCCTGCCCTTTGGAACCAACTTCCGATGGAACTTAGGACTGCCTCCGACCTCCGCTCATTCCGCCGGGACCTGAAAACTTGGCTCTTTGAGCTGTCGGGCCTAGACCGAGGGGTTTTCATTGGGTTTTAATGTTTTAACTTTTTTAAAAATTTGGGCTTTAAATTTAATTAATTGTTTTAATTTTTTTTTAACTTTTGTATGGTATGATTTTAATTGCCCTGTAAACCGCCCTGAGTCCTACGGGAATAGGGCGGTATATAAGTCAAAATAATAAATAAATAAATAAACAAACAAACAAACTCCTGGAAACTTGGGGCTTTTCCAACTTGGCCCTTCGACGACTTGTGGACTTCAACTCCCAGAGTGCCTCATCCAGGCCATGACTTTTTCATGATTTTTTTTCCCCCTCCCTTTGTTTGCAGCCAAGATGAAGACTCCTATCAGAAGTTTATCCCTTTCATCGGGGTAAGAAAATCTTATCGTCCTTGGCTGCAGGAAGTCCTCGGTTGATGAGCAAACTTTTATTTTATGGGATTTATGGATGGATGGATGGATGGATGGATGGATGGATTCGTTCCTTAATTAATTCAAGCTGCCAGATTTATTTAATCTTCCTTCCTCCTCCTGTTTTTCCCCACAACAAAAAACCGGCAAGGTTGGATGAGGCAGAGAGGGGAAATTGACCCCATAATCACCCAGCCGGACTAGAACTCACCGTCTCCTGGTTTCTCGGCCGCCACCTTCACCGCTATAGCAAACTGGCCCTTTCCTTATTCATTGTTATTTATAGCCATTGGATCGATGAATGCATAAAGCATCGGAGTCCAGCCAAGGTCAGGCTTTTTCCAAAAGCCTCAGCCGCAGTTGATGCCGTAAGAAGAATAACCGAAGAGCTATACATAATTAAAAAAAAAAAGATAAAATCGATCTAACATTTCTGGCGCTGAGGGCTCTGCAGCGCTCAAGTCCCAGGGGCTTTCCGGAAGCTTTGCAATAATTTTTTTTTAATTTTAATAAGTCCACAAGGATAGGGGCTGTTTCCCCCCTGTCGCTTGCACGGTGAACGTGCGCTTTTCCCAAGCTTGTGGTTTGCCCGGGGGAGCGGAAGGTTGGAGTGATAAAACAGAACTGCACTAAATGGTCCCTTGGAGCAACGGAGGACCAGACATTTGCTCTGGGAAGGATTCACAATCTCTGCTTTCTCTTCTCCTCCCCCAGGTGGTTAAGGTGGGGCTTATTGAAGATTCACCCGCAGCAGCAGGTATTTTATTTGAATTCCCTTCCCTTCCCATCTGTTCTATTCCAGTCTAGTCTAGTTAGTCTATTCCTTATTCTATTCTGTTCTGTTCTGTTCCGTTCTGTTCTGTTCTATTCCATTCCATTCCATTTTTTCTCTTTCTCTTTCTGTTTCTCTTTTTTTCTCATTCTATTCTATTCTAATTCTATTCAATTCCATTCCATATTTTCTCTTTCTCTTTCTGTTCTATTCTATTCCATTCCATTCCATTGCATTCCATTCCATATTTTCTCATTCTATTCTATTCTATTCTATTCTATTCTATTCTATTCTATTCTATTCTATTCTATTCTATTCTATTCTTCTGTTCTGTTCCTTATTTCTATTCTATTCTCTATTTATTCTATTCTATATTCTATTCTCTATTTATTCTATTCTATATTATATTCTATTCTATTCTCTATTTATTCTATTCTATATTATATTCTATTCTATTCTATTCTCTATTTATTCTATTCTATATTATATTCTATTCTCTATTGTTTATTCTATTCTATTCTATTCTATTCTATTCTATTCTATTCTATTCTATTCTATTCTATTCTATTCTATTCTATTCTATTCTATTCTATATTTTCTCTTTCTCTTTCTATTCTGTTCTGTTCTATTCTTATTCTTATTCTGTATTTCTGTTCCATTCCATTCCATTCCATTTTTTCCTATTCTGTTCCATTTCTCTGTCCTCTATTTTTTTTATTACTTTTTAAGTTTTTATCCTGCCTTTTTATTTTTACAAGACTGTCCTCCCCCAAGCGCCCCTTGTATCCAAATATCCTTGGCTTCCTCAATCTCCCTTTTCTCGCGACGATGACGTCCGTTGTTTCCTAGCAAACAAGCTGGCCCGTCTTGCTAAAGGGGGGGGGGGGGGGAAAGCGGGAAACAAGAGACCTTTATGGCATTTTACGCTTTCTGGGGTATAAAGACGGCTGGTGTCAGCTGTGGAATTCTGGGAATTGAAGTCCACATCCCCTTCCAAGCTGAGATGCCTGAGAATGGCAGGGAATCTTGTCCCACCCCTCCCGCCCCCAGCATCCCTGGGACAGTGTCTTCATCCCTCCCTTCCTTTGCAGGCGAGGGGGACGATTCTCCCGTCATCAGCCTCGCCGTCCCCTCCACCTCCCCACCTTCAACCTCGGGCCTAGCCAAGGACGTCTCTGCCACTCCCCCGTCCTCCCCCTCAATGACCAGCGGCTTGGCTGTGGTGGGGTAAGTATGGAGACACAAAGCTTTCGGCGTGGTGATGTTCTTTTCTCCGGGTCTCTGTGAAAGACACACACACACACACACACACACACAAACACGCCCCCAGCTGCAGAGCAGGGATCAACCTTCCTGTGCTGCCCCATAGATCTCCCCCGGTAGTCTAGGTTGGATATTAAAAAAAAAGCCCCCCTAAGTCAGGGGTCCCCTTAACCCGCAAACCGTAGACCGGCAGCGGTCCACAGCGTACCAGCAAGCTGATCATTGGTTGCAAGTCGTAAGTCGGGGACCGCCCGTAAAGTTGACGGCGGGGCAGGCACACACACACACCCCCCGAGCAGACAGGCTGAAGCTCTTAACTTTCTTGCCAAGCCAACCTCGCACGTCTGAACGCACACATCTCCCGCTGTCTCTTTTCCAGCCTGAGAAGTTACGGCGGTTCCTTTGTGAATCTCTTTCTCTGCCCGTTATACAGCTGTGGGCTAGGCTCCCTCTTATCTGATCCTTCCTTAGGCAGCATCCTATCCCCCCACCTCCCAAGGTCAGTGCCGTCCCCGTGAACGCTTGGCGAGCAGCTTCCTGTTCCCGGCAGGAAGTCACCCTCAAGTTGGCCGTACTCCCAGGCTTGGCCCTCCTTGGGGGTCCTGGAGGTTTCCATCCCACCCCCCCGGCTCGAGGCTTCCTCCTCCATTTCTCTTCCGCTCGTGAGAAGGTTCCTCCCGGCTTGATGTCGGGGTGTTTTTGTGTTTTTTTTACCGAGGGAGGCGGGGGCCCGCGCCTGGCGGTGCCGGATCGACTCACCCGCCCCGCTTCTTTCTTCCTTCTTCTTCTTCTCCTCCTTCCGGATCCCAGGTCTCCCAGCAGCCCTTACAGCGATGTGATTGGCCTGCAGGTGGATTACTGGCTGGCTCAAGCGGCGGAGAAGAAGAAGGAAGGGGAGAAGAAGGACAGCAGCTCCAAGAACACCCTGAAGAGCGTCTTCCGCTCCGTCCAAGTCTCCCGGCTGCCCAACAGCGGGGAGACCCAGCCGCCGGGCACCATGGCCATGACCGTGGTCACCAAGGAGAAGAATAAGAAGGGTAAGGAAAGCTCTCTCCAGCCCAGGCTCCTTGAGGACTAGCCTCATGCGGCCCTGGGTCCAGAGGAGCCACCACCTCCTCCCTTGCTTTCCAGCCGGACCGAGTTTTTCCCCAACTGGGGCGGGGGGCTGTCTCCTCTTTCTCCTTCTAGTGCCCACCATCTTCCTGAGCAAGAAACCCAAAGAGATCGATTCCAAGAGTCAAATGATTGACGGCATCAGCCGGCTGATCTGCTCGGCCAAACAGCAGCAGACCATGTTAAAAGGTAAGGCCCGCGGGGGGGGGCTTTTTGGGGGTGGGTGGGGGGAAGAGTGGGACTCGTGAGAGTCCCCCTGGAGAAGGGTTTCCAGGCGGAGGAGACCTAGAGCAGAGCAAGGAGCACTTGAGGCAGTGAACATCCCTCTTCCTCTTCCTCCTCTCCTCTTTACCCACAGCAGCCCTGTGAAATGGGCTGGTCTGAGAAAGGCCCAAAGTCGGCCAGCCGGTTTTCAGGCCTAGGGTGGAATTAGAACCCATCACCTCCCAGTGATTAATCCAAAGCCACCCGGCCGGCTTTCCTGTCTAAGGCGGGACTAGAACTCACCGCCTCCTGCTGATTGGTGCAAAGTCGGCCAGCCGGCTTTCCTGCCTAGGGCGTGACTAGAACTCACCGCCTCCTGCTGATTGGTGCAAAGTCGGCCAGCCAGCTTTTCATGTCTAAGGCGAGACTAGAACTCACCGCCTCCTGCTGATTGGTGCAAAGTCGGCCAGCCGGCTTTCCTGCCTAGGGCGGGACTAGAACTCGCCGCCTCCTGCTGATTGGTGCAAAGTTGGCCAGCCAGCATTTCATGTCTAAGGTGAGACTAGAACTCACCGCCTCCTGCCGATTGGCGCAAAGTCAGCCAGCCGGCTTTCACGCCTAGGGCGAGACTAGAATTCCCCGTCTCCTGCTTTCTAGCCCAGTGCCTCCCCCTCTCCCCCTCGGACAAAGCTGGTTCTCTCGATATAAGTCCAGTTTCAGACAAGGCCGCTGACCCCACTGACCAAGCCCCGCCCCTCCCTCGTTTCCGCAGTTTCCATCGATGGCGTGGAATGGAGCGACATCAAGTTCTTTCAGCTGGCCGCCCAGTGGCCCACCCACGTCAAGCACTTCCCGGTGGGACTTTTTGGCACCAAGCCAGCCTGAAAAAAAAAGAGGGGCAGGCAGACGCCATCCCGCCCCCTCCTGGTCCCCCCCGCCCCGCCGTGGCATCGTGGCGCCCCCCCCGTTCCATCCGTACCGTCCGCCGGCTGAGGACTGCGCTGCGCTCAACTTCACCCGTGTCGCGTTCGTGTGTCTTGATTGGGCTTTGCTGGAGGGTGGTGGGTGGGAGGGTTAGGGATGGGGAGGGGTCCAAACCCCCAAATAGAGGGGTTTGTTTTTTTCATCCAGCCAAGGACCTGGCCCCGTCGGCTGCTTTTACGATGCATACCGCCACATCGTGCCGTGGGCCTCCAGCCTCTCATCTGTGCCACTCGAGAACCGATTCTTCTGATCACTCCCACCCCATCGGACCCCCACCCCACCCCCCACGCCTCTTCGTTGAGCTGGCTTGGCACCGGCACGGTGCCGGAGTCTTCCGAAAGAGCCTGTCGCCCAACCGGTGGTCCGTGGGAATCTGCTTTCTTCACCGCCTCCTGTCCCAGTCTCCGGTTGAGCCGTCTGACAATCCGGAGGTGCTTTGCAAATTTTCGACTCGTCGTTCCGGCTTTTCTCGAAGCACAACGTGGCAAAGCTGCCCGGGGGCTGTTAGCAGGGGACACCCTTCTCCGTCACTCCACCAGGTCGGGTAGAGTGGGAGGAACATTCCTTCCTTGTGAGGACCATCCTCTTCCTGGGCTAGCTCCACACCTCCAACCCTCCTCATTGTGGCAACTTTACTCTTCAACCACGGAAAGTGGTGGAGACGACCCCCATGGAAGGTGGGACGAGAAGGATTCTTCTCCTATTCTGGCTCGGCCTGCTAACCCACCGTCTCTTAAGAGTGTCACAGGGGCATCCCATAATGCCAAGTGCGAAGACCCCAACCCAAACCTCTTCCCTTCTCTTGCGCCGTTCTTGTAAACGTGGTCTCGCCGTGGCAGCCATCCCAGCATATCTGCACCCGTTTGCACCGTGGCACCCCAGCCTCAATCCTGTCCCGTTTTTTTTTGTTTTTTCAACAAAAGAAAACATCAATTGAGCTTTTTTTCCCCCAATGAAAGAAAACACGATCAATTGAGGATTTGCAAAAAAATAAAAATAAATTTAAAAAAAGCACCCAAACAAACTCCGGGCGGGATTCCCACAGTCCCGAAGCCTGTTGGATTTCCTTCGCTCAAAGTCCTTGATTTTGGAAAGGAGAAAAACGGATTTTGCAACGAGAATGTGGCGTACCAGCCCGGCAAATTAAAATAAAGAGATCGCTCTACAGCTTTAAAAGCAGAGCTCTTTCTGTGGTGTAAATCTGAACCGATCCGGTGAGACGTCTTCATGACCTCGATCCGATCCGTTTCTTCCCACCCCAGCCTTTTTTTTTAATCTTCCCTTTCACGCTCCTCTAAAAAGCTGGAATTCCAGGAGATAAAGAGATGCTATCTTAACTTTCCTACACCCCCCCTTTTCCCCCCCCTGCCCTTTTGGCAAGCTCAGACCTCTTCATCCCAGTTTAATCAGCAATAAAATAAAATTGTTTCAGTACCCCCACGCCGCGTGGGCTTTGCCCCCAAAAGGGAGGATGCAGTTGGCTGTCAATCTTTCCGACGGTCCCCTTCTTTTTCTTCCCGCCCTTACGAGAGAGTCCCCAAGTTTTGGATTAAAAGGAAAAATAATTGAGAATGAAAGGCAACCAGCCCACGGCGACTTTTTAACTCCGGTTAGCAAGATCCCCTTTAAAATCTTGAAGGGATCAGCCAGCTCAGGAGAAGATCTCATCCCTCTGGTTTTAAGTCTCGGTGTGTCGGCAATGCTCATAGCTCTGAATTTTTATTTATTTTTTTTCCCCTCTCTCCCTGATTTTGGGCTCCTTGGGTGGAGAGTTTTCCTACCTGTCTCTCCGAACACCCCTGCAGTGCGGGCTTTCAGTGCCAAGGGGACGATGAGGCATCCGTGCCATCCAAGGGACAACCCTCCCACCCTCTAGAGCGGAGGACTTAATAATTAAGCACAATTCTGAATGTTCCTGCCGCTCCAGAGGAAAACCCGAGGTGACTCACTGCTTTGGGGCCTCAGAAGACCATCTTAATGGGAGAAAGCTGGAGATCTTCTCCTGCTTTGCCGTGGAACGGAGGTCAGAGGTGGGGTTTGGTCCTACAGGTGAGCACGGTGACCAGGCCTCTTTCTGCAAAAGGCGCTCAAAACAAACGGGGACCCTCCCTGAAAAGACCCCTGTTTTTGGGGTGCGGCTAGCTCCTGGTTGCCCACCATGAAAACGTCCCCTCCCTTTTCCTTCCTCACCGCCACGCCAACCCCCCCCCCCTCCCGTCATGACTGTTACAGTGACTCCATGGAAGGACCAGCCGGTGTTCCTCCTATACCAGGGGTAGGCAACCTTGGCTCTTTTATGACTCGTGGACTTCAACTCCCAGAATTCCTGAGCCAGCTGGCTCAGGAATTCTGGGAGTTGAAGTCCACGAGTCATAAAAGAGCCAAGGTTGCCTACCCCTGTCCTATACGCTGTGTAGAATTTGCACATCCTTGATTTGACGGTCGGTATTTCCACGTGGTCTGTTATCTGGGCTACTGTACATACGTAAACATGACTTTTTGTATATAATTTTTCTTTTTTTTTTTGTAACTGCTGGTTCTCCCCTTCGTTCGGAATGCAAACCTGAAGCTTCTTCCTCCCCATCCCCCCCCCCCACTTTACACCCCTCTTTCCCGCCCCCCCCCAACGATCCATATTCAGATTTTTCCGGGTTCGTATGAGTTTTATGCATTTTATTCTTCGGGGTTCATGTTGTCTCTTAACCACTTGCTCGTGGGTTGGTTTTTTTTTTGTTCTTTCATTAAATAAATTGTGTTTTTTTAAAAAAACAAAAACCCATCTCTAGTTGGATTCCTTTCTTCAAAGTGCTTCAAAGACTGACTGATCGGATTGTTTGAGTTGGGCTGTTTGGGACTGAGGGGGTTGTGATTGATTGATTGGATTGGTTGATTGGCATTTGTTTGCTTGATTGATTGGAAAGAGGTGGGTTGTGCTTGAATTGATCCAATGTGGTTCGAGATTGATTTGATTGAGGTGGGTTGTGATTGATTGAATGATTGATTGGATTTCTTGCTGATCCTAGTGGCTTACTGTCCGGATCCATAGGACATCGACTCCCTGAACTAGCCAAGCAATAAAAATTAATTAAAATTAAATCAGACCTTACAAGGGTGGGAGAAGTTTATTTATTTTTATTTTTATTTATTTTAATTCCATTTATATCCCGCCCTTCTCCGAAGACTCAGGGCGGCTTACAAGCTTAGCAGTAGCCTTCATTCTATGTATATGCCTGCTTATTAGGGCTTTCACACACACCCACCCAAGCGGCATTATTACAAAGTCAGCTTAATTGCCCCCAACAATCTGGGTCCTCATTTTACCTGCCTCGGAAGGATGGAAGGCTGAGTCAACCTTGAGCCTGGGAAGATTTGGAAACACCCACCACCACCACCCTCCATGTGCCAATCAGGCACATCCTTTTTTTTTTTTTAACCGCGAGCACTCCTTTTCCTAATTAAAGCCAAGATTCTAGTCCTCATCGGGCACCTCGCCTTCTCCGACGTGGCAGCTTCCCCCCCCCCCAATATTTCCCCCTGCAATACCCAACTGGGAACAAGGTTTAAGGGGGAGGGCGGCCCCTTCTGCAGCAACCCCCCCTCCCCTCCTCATATTTGTATTTATGGATTTTTGCCAAATTTGAGCCTCTTCCCACCCAAGCGGGAAGCACCCGAAAGTCGGCGCCTTCCCCTTTAAGAAGCGGCGCGGGCGGGGCCGGAGGGAAGAGCCGAGGAGGCGGAGCCAAGGCCGTAGGGTTATTTGTCCTCCGACGCGCTTTTTTTTCTCCTCCCCCTTAAGGAGGTTGTTTGGGGGCGGGGCCGCGGCGCTCGCCGGTGCCGCAAGGCCTGCCGGGAAAGGAAGGCAGGCAGGCAGGCAGGCCGCCGGCTGGAGGGAGCGGCGGCGGTTGGAAGCCGCACCGGTCGAGCCAGGGCTGCGCGCGCAGGTAGGAGAGCCAGGCCGGGCGGGGGGGGTCTCTTTCTCCCTCTCCCTCCCCACCCATCTATCTCCCCCCGCATAATGAGAAAAAGCTTCCTTTACCCCCCCATCAGGCTGAAACCCCCCCACTTAAAAAAGAGGGGGGCTTCCTTTGGGGTGGGGGGTCAGTGAGAGTCCCAGAAAGTGGGGTGGGGGCGGAAGACCCCTCCCCAACCCCCCCCCACTCTCCCCAAAGCAAGGGGGGCTCGGGAAGGGGGTGGAGGCATCCCCCTCCAATTGGAGGGGGGGGTCCTAGGAAAGGCTATCTCCCCCTTTAGAGAAGCCCAAAATGGGGGGGGTGTAGGCAGCTCTTGGCAGCCCCCCCCTCTTCTTAGCCCCTCTTCTGTGGGGCAGAGGTTGGGGGTGGGCTCCACCTTCCAGGGTCACCTGGAATGGGGGGGGGCAAGAAAAAAAGGGAGAGGGGTAAGGGAGGCAGCCCCCCCCCCAAAAAAAGCCCAGTTAGCTAGTCCCAAGATGTGGACAAAAGGGTGGAGGGAAGAGACCCTTACTCAAGAATGACAAAATTGCTTTTCCCCCCCTTTCCAATACCAGTGAAGCTGGATGGGGGGCTGCGGGGAGTCTTCCCAGAAAGGAATGGGGGTCCTGGGGGGGGGGTTTCTTGGGCGGGTCTTAAATCTCTAAAAGTGAGGCTAAAGGTCACCTAGTCCTTCAGCCAGAAACCCCGGGGGTCATTGAAAAAGGGGGCACCCTCAGTCCTGGCCTTCAGGAGGGGTGATCCCCCAAAAAAGGGGAACTTGCCCAGTTGTAGCCCCCAAATACAAAGGGCCTCCATCTATCTATCCATCCATCCATCCATCCATCTATATTCCATCTATTCCATCCATCCATTCATCTCTCTCTGTCTCTCATCCATCTATTCCATCTCTATCTATCTATCTATCTATCTATCTATCTATCTATCTATCTATCTATCTATCTATCTATCTATCTAGCCTCTATCCATCTCCCTCTATCTGTCTATATATCTCTAGATATCTCTATCTTTATCTCTATATATATATATATATATCTCTATTTTTATCTCTGTATATATCTCTATCTTTATATCTATTTATCCTCTCTTATTTATCTATCCATCCATCCTTTTCCAATTTTAGCAATGCTTCGAGGGTCAAGCAAGGCCCATACAGTATATATTATAATAGGAGGACTTTATTGCTTGCTCTTTTCCTCGGGTCCAACTCCCCGTGCCCCCCCCAAAAAAATTCCTTTGCCTGCAACTAACAAGCCAGGGTTTGCTCCACAGACTCAGTTTCCTGACTTTGCACAGCATGCTTTCCATCTCAGCTGCGTTTGCCCCACATGTAGGCCTGCTTTGGGGGGGTGTGAATTGGAGGGAGCCACCGAGCGTGAGAAAAAGCAAAGGGGGAGGAGGCAAAAAGGAAAGATTGTCTTTCCCCCCCCCCAAAAAAAAAAAAAATTAGGGGTTTTACAAACGCTGCCCAAATCTTCCCCTCCGGATCTGATAAGATTGTGGAAAGGGATAAAAGTAGATTAAGAGCCTTTTCTTCCTGTGCCAAATTAAAATTAGGAACTTCAGGCTCTCCGTGGGCCCATCGTCCCCAGCCACTGGCCCCGCAGCAATGCCTTATGGGAACTGCGATCCCCAACGCCAAGAGAAGGAGCTTGGTTTAACTTTTGCTCTTAAAAAACACCAGGAAAGCTGTTAAAAAGAGGAAGAAGCTTTTTTTTAAAAAAAAAAAGGAATATTTCCTCTCCACCCCTTGGAAAAATCTTACAAATTTTAAGCGGGTCAAAGCTGAATCACAAAGGAAGCTGATTTTTTTTTTATTTTCCTAGATCTTCTGGGATGATAAATAATCTCCCTTGCCCCGTCGATGAGATTTTTCGGTGGGTGGGTTTTCAATACTTTCTGCTGAGCTGGAAAGACGCATCAAGCAAACCTCATTCGGCCCTCTAAACCGGTTGGATTAATTCTGGTTTATTGACCCGAAGGACCACGCCTGGATTGACATTGCCTTCATCCGAGTGGCATGATGGCATGGCCTATTTTTGGAAATTCGGCTGTCCGTGTTTGCGGATAGCTTTGCTTCTTCCTCCTTCCTGCAATCTTTTTCAGAAAAGCAAAAAAAACAAAAAAACCCCAACAACTAGATTTTCCTGATGATGCCAGGCAGTCATCCAGCCGGTGGAGCGAAATTTCTTGGGCAGAAAAGAAACAGCCGGGCAAAAGAAATCCCGGCGGTCGCTTCCATTCCTTCTAACCCCGCAAGTGAAAGGCAAACCTTTATATATATATATATATATATATATATATATATATATATATATATATATATATATATATACACATATATATATATATATATATATATATATATATATATATATATATATATATATACACATATATATATACATATATATATACATATATATACTTGGAAGTTGGGCTCCAACCATCATCCCTGCAGAGTTTGGGGAGGGGGTGGGTGGGGGGGAAACGGAGGGTCTCCGTTTCCAGCTGTTGCATTTTTTAAATTTTTTTTTTTACTTTTTTTTAGATTTTGCCACAAAAAAATGAAAAATGAAAAAGGGAAGCTGGGGGGGGGGGGAAGATGCTACACGAAGCACTTTGGGGCGCAGTTTGATTTAGTTTGCTGTCCCTTGCCAAGGCTGTTAAAATTTTGGGGAAGGGGCTTGGAGAATTTTTGCAGAAAAGATGTGAGATGCTGGTGGGGGGGTTTAGATTTGGGGAGGGGGAAGAGGAGGAGGAAGAGAAGGAAGTTGTGACTTCAGTTGAATTGGCCGAAGGACCCGCTCAACGCCGCATTGCGTCGGTAATGTCCGGGACTGGAATCGGCCCCCTCCTGGAGAGGCCAAGAATTACATTAAAAGCTGGACAGGAGAGAGAAAAAAAATAATTGGGGTGGGGGGGCTTGAGAAGCGACATTCCCAGCTAATGCTAGCCGTAATTCCAGATGCCACGGAAGCTGGAGTGTGTGTGTGTGTGTGCGTGACAGGTGGAGAATTATCCCCTTCTGTGTTGTGATCTAAAAGTAGCCCAGACTATATAGATCCGGACTCGGCTTGGAATCGAGGACTGACCCGGGTCACGGCTGGGTTGTGGGAACTGGGGAGCGGTTGGGTTTGCTGGCAAAGCAGGCTGCCTGCTTTTTGAGGCGGGAGCCCGTGACGACGGCCTGTCCGTGTCGGGTTTGGCTGTCCTTTCTGACAGGCAGGGGAAAGATGGGAAATTAAAATGACGGCTGTTTGTGGATTAAAACTAAAGTTAAAAGAAGGAACTACGGGAGGAAAGGAGGGAGGGAGGGAAGGAGGGAGAAAGATGAAGGGAGGGACGGAAGAAGGAACTAAGGAAGGAAAGAAGAAAGGGAAGGAGAAAGGGAGGGAAGAAGGAAGGGAGAAAGAGGGAGAGAAGAAGGAACGAAGGAAGAAAGGGAGGGAGGAAGGAAAACGAGGGGAGGAGGAAAGACACACACAAACACACACACACAACGCAAACCTTTTGCCCAGCTGCTGCTTTCCAACCCCCCCCTGCTCCTTTCTTCTCTCCCCCCCCCCCCCAGGCAGGCTGGGCGATGGCCACCATGTTGTACCCGCGGGAGGAGAAGCTGGAGAAGCTGAGCCAGGATGAGATCGTGCTGGGCACCAAGGCGGTGGTGCAAGGCCTGGAGGCGCTGCGCGGCGAGCACCACTCTCTCCTGGCTGCGCTGCTGGGCACCGTCAGCCGCCTGGACCCGGCGCTCCCGCCGCACGAGACCAGCGCGGCCCAGGAGAAGGCCCTGCTGCTGCGGAAGTCCCTAGAGGCCATCGAGCTGGGCCTCGGAGAGGCCCAGGTAGGCTTGGCGGCCATCGGGGAGCTGTGGTTGGGAATCCTGGCGGGATCCTCTCCTCGATCTAGGCAACCTTGGCTCTTTTATGACTCGTGGACTTCAACTCCCAGAATTCCTGAGCCAGCCATGGCTCAGCTTGGAAACCTCTCCCTTTTCCCTCAGCGTGACTGCCTCAGGAATTCTGGGAGTTGAAGTCCACGAGTCATAAAAGAGCCAAGGTTGCCTACCCCTGATCTAGGCCGACAAGTCCGCCTTATTTCTTTCTTTCTTTTATTTTTTCCTCCTTCTTCTCCCCGGCCGCCAGGTGATCATCGCCCTCTCCAGCCACCTGAGCGCGGTGGAGTCAGAGAAGCAGAAGCTCCGGGCGCAGGTGCGGCGCCTGCTGCAGGAGAACCAGTGGCTGCGGGACGAGCTGGCCGCCACCCAGCAGAAGCTGCAGAAGAGCGAGCAGTCGGTGGCCCAGCTGGAAGAGGAGAAGAAACATCTGGAGTTCATGAACCAGATTAAAAAGTTTGACGAGGACGCCTCCCCGTCGGTTGGTGGTGTCTTTTCGCCCCCCACCCCTTTTTTTTAATCTTTCGTTCTCCCTCTTTAGAGGAGGTGGTCTCTCCCTGCTGGGTTAGGGGAGCCTTCGAACCCGGGTCCCGGAGCCAAATAGGATAGCAGCTTTCTGATATTTGAGGGACTGCCCTAGAGAAGAAGGGGGGGGTGGGGGGGGGTCGACCTCCTCTCCAAAGCACCTGAAGGTAGGAGAAGAAGCGACGGATGGAAACTAAGGAAGGAGAGAAGCAGGACGATTAGCCAGAGGAACCGCTTGCCACCAGAAGTTGTGGGCGCTCCGATATTGGAGGTTTTCAAGAAGGGAACTAGTCACCCGTTTGTCCATAATGGTATAGCTCTCCTGCTTGAGCTGGGGTTGGACTAGATGACCTCTGAGGTACCTTCCAACTCTGTTAATTCTGCTATTCTTCCTTTTCTTCCTCCCTCTTTTTCCTTCCTTTCTTTCTCCTTCCTTTCTTCCTCCCCCCTCCCTTCCCTTTCTCTTTCCTTCCTTCCTTCCCTCCCCTCTTTCTCCTTCCTTTCTTCCTCCCTCCCCTCTTTCGCTTTCCTTCCTTCCCTCCCTCCCTCTTTTTCCTTCCTTTCTCCTTCCTTTCTTCCTCCCCCCTCCCTTCCCTTTCTCTTTCCTTCCTTCCCTCCCTCTTTCTCCTTCCTTTCTTCCTCCCTCCCTCTTTCTCCTTCCTTTCTTCCTCCTCCCTCCCTCCTCCATCACTGGAGGCTCTCAAGAAGAGACTGGACAACCACTTGTCTGAAATAGGGTAGCGTTTCCTGCTCGAGCAGGGGGTTGAACTAGATGACCTCTAAGGTCCCTTCCAACTCCAGCATTCTGAGAGGGGAAGGAGGAGGGCCGTCTTTTCCCCAGCGCCCGTGAAAGCAAATGTCAGGTTTTGATTGCTTCCTTTTTTTTTTTTTTTGCCCAGGATGAGAAAAACGGGGAGGCAGCAAAAGACACGCTGGACGATCTGTTTCCTAACGACGATGACCAGGGCCCAGGTAAGCTCTGGAAGGTTCTAAATTCGTTCTTAAGCAGTGCATGGTGTCATTGTTAAGTTGTAGGACCTCCGAGGTCCCTTCCAATCTGTTATTATTCTGTTCTTCTACTTGAGCAGGGGGCTGGACTAGAAGACCTCCACGGTCCCTCCCATCTCTGTTATTATTCTGTTCTTAATTCTACTTGAGCAGGGGGCTGGACTAGAAGACCTCCACGGTCCCTCCCATCTCTGTTATTATTCTGTTCTTAATTCTACTTGAGCAGGGGGCTGGACTAGAAGACCTCCGAGGTCCCTCCCATCTCTGTTATTATTCTGTTCTTAATTCTACTTGAGCAGGGGGCTGGACTAGAAGACCTCCAAGGTCCCTCCCATCTCTGTTATTCTGTTCTTAATTCTACTTGAGCAGGGGGCTGGACTAGAAGACCTCCGAGGTCCCTCCCATCTCTGTTATTATTCTGTTCTTGTTCTACTTCAGCAGGGGGCTGGACTAGAAGACCTCCGAGGTCCCTCCCATCTCTGTAATTATTCTGTTCTTAATTCTGCTTGAGCAGGGGGCTGGACTAGAAGACCTCCAAGGTCCCTCCCATCTCTGTTATTATTCTGTTCTTAATTCTACTTGAGCAGGGGGCTGGACTAGAAGACCTCCAAGGTCCCTCCCATCTCTGTTATTATTCTGTTCTGTTTCTACTTGAGCAGGGGGCTGGACTAGAAGACCTCCGAGGTCCCTTCCATCTCTGTTATTCTGTTCTTATTCTACTTCAGCAGGGGGCTGGACTAGAAGACCTCCGAGGTCCCTCCCATCTCTGATATTCTGTTCTTAATTCTACTTGAGCAGGGGGCTGGACTAGAAGACCTCCGAGGTCCCTCCCATCTCTGTCATTCTGTTCTTGTTCTACTTCAGCAGGGGGCTGGACTAGAAGACCTCCACGGTCCCTCCCATCTCTGTTATTATTCTGTTCTTAATTCTACTTGAGCAGGGGGCTGGACTAGAAGACCTCCGAGGTCCCTCCCATCTCTGTTATTATTCTGTTCTTGTTCTACTTCAGCAGGGGGCTGGACTAGAAGACCTCCAAGGTCCCTCCCATCTCTGTTATTCTGTTCTTAATTCTACTTGAGCAGGGGGCTGGACTAGAAGACCTCCGAGGTCCCTCCCATCTCTGTTGTTATTCTGTTCTTAATTCTACTTGAGCAGGGGGCTGGACTAGAAGACCTCCGAGGTCCCTTCCCACTGTATCATTCTATTATTTTGTGCTGTTGCAAGCCGAGGACTGCCTTTATTCCTCCGGGGAATACCCTCACAGGCTCTTTCCAGCTGATTGGGCAGGTCTGTCTCCGCAGGGCAAACTCACCGCAGCGGAGAGTCAGCAGCCCAGCAGGGGGGCTACGAGATCCCGGCCCGTCTACGGACCTTGCACAATCTGGTGATCCAGTACGCTTCCCAGGGGCGCTACGAAGTGGCCGTCCCGCTCTGCAAGCAGGCTCTGGAGGACCTGGAGAAAACATCGGGTCACGATCACCCCGATGTGGCCACTATGCTGAATATCCTTGCACTGGTGTACAGGTGTGGTACTCAGTGGCGGTGCTTGTGTGTGTGTGTGTGTGTGTGTGTCACAAAACGGCCCTGCTTTTACTTTAACCCAGGGCTCTCCAAACTGGGCAACTTTTAAGATTTGTGGACTTCAACTCCCAAAATTCCCCAGCCAGAAAACGGAGCAACTTTTAAGACTTGTGGACTTCAACTCCCAAAATTCCCCAGCCAGAAAACGGGGCAACTTTTAAGACTTGTGGACTTCAACTTCCAGAATGGCTGGGGAATTCTGGGAGTTGAAGTCCGCAAGTCTTAAAAGGTGCCATGTTTGGAGAGCCCTGCTTTTTATCTGCTAAGCTTGGAGGACTATTTTGGTCCTGCTCTAAGCTCCAGTCATTGGCTGCCACTTTGACTGCTTCCCTGCCCTGAAACGTAAGCAGCACAAAGAATGCCTTGCATGGAGAAATCTAGCTTCTCAGGCAAATCTTCTCCCGACTAATTGATTGTGGATTTGAAGGCAGCATTCAGAGCTGGGCAGGAGAGTTTTTTCCCCCAGCGGTCTGGCAGGGGCCCGCTTTGTAAATGCTGCCCTGCTTCGGTACTGGAATCTGAGAAAGTAATCTGGTGTTTTTTTTTTCCTTCTCACCAGAGACCAAAATAAATACAAGGAGGCTGCCCACCTCCTCAATGATGCTTTGGCTATCCGGGAAAAGACCCTGGGAAAAGACCACCCAGCTGTAAGTGCAGGCGGGGGCCGCCCCTCTCGGCTCTGATTGAAGGATTTAAAGACTGCGTAATCTTCCATTGATTTTATACATTCCTTTTCCTCTCCATTCCCTTCTTCACTTTCTCCCTTCCCTTCCCCTTCCTTACTCCCACCTTCCCTCTGTCCCTCCCTCCCTCCTTCCTTCCATTTCTTTCTTTCTCTTTCTCCCTTCCTACCTTCCTTCCCTCATTCCCATTTCTTTCCTTCCTTTATTCCTTCCTATTTCCTTCCTCCCCCTTCCTTCCATCCTTTCCTTTCTTTCTTTCTCTTTCTCACTTCCTTCCTTCCTTCCTTCCTACCTTCCTTCCCTCATTCCCATTTCTTTCCTTCCTTTATTCCTTCCTATTTCCTTCCTTCCTTCCTTCCTTTCCTTTCTTTCTTTCTCTTTCTCACTTCCTTCCTACCTTCCTTCCTACCTTCCTTCCCTCATTCCCATTTCTTTCCTCCTTTTATTCCTTCCCATTTCTGTCCTCCCTCTTCCTTCCTCCCTCCCTCCCTTCTTTCCTTCCCTCCCTCTTTCTTTGAAGTTGAAGTCCGCAGGTCATGAAAGGGCCCAGTCTGAAGAGCCTTTAGCTTCTCCCCTTTCCCACAGGTGGCTGCTACGCTCAACAACTTGGCCGTCCTGTACGGGAAACGAGGGAAATATAAAGAGGCCGAACCTTTGTGCAAGAGAGCCCTGGAGATTCGCGAGAAGGTATGGGAAACAAATTTTGGGTGGTTCAAGGGACAGGCCTTGGTGTGTGTGTGTGTGTGTGTGTGTGTGTGTGTGTGTGTGTGTGTCCCCGTGTGTGTCCGTGTGTCCTTGTTTAAAACGTTTGAACGTTGCTGCCTCTTCCTCCATCCAGGTGCTCGGAAAATACCACCCGGACGTAGCCAAGCAGCTCAACAACCTGGCCCTCCTTTGCCAAAACCAGGGGAAGTATGAGGAGGTCCAGTACTATTATCAGCGGGCCCTAGAGATCTACGAATCGCGCCTGGGCCCCGACAATCCAAACGTAGCCAAGACCAAGAACAACCTGGTGAGTTGGGCCTTTATTGTTGTTGTTGTTGATGTTGATGAGGAGAAGAAGAAGAAGAAGAAGAAGAAGAAGAAGAAGAAGAAGAAGAAGAAGAAGAAGAAGAAGAAGAAGAAGAAGAAGAAGAAGAATAGGAGGAGGAGGGGGGAGAAGAAGAAGAAGAAAAAGAAGAAGAAGAAGAAGAGGAGGAGGAGGAGGAGGAGGAGGAGGAGGAGGAGTTGGAAGGGACCTTGGAGGTCATCCAGTCCAACCCCCTGCCCAGGCAGGAAACCCTATGCCATTTGAGACAAATGGTTAATAATAATAACAACAACAACAATGTTGGAAGGGACCTTGGGAGGTCATCTAGTCCAACCGCCTGCTCAGGCAGGAAACCCTACACCATCTCGGGCAAATGGCTGTCCAGTCTCCTCTTAAAAACTTCCAGTGTTGGAGCATTCACCACCTCTGGAGGCAGGTTGTTCCACTGGTTGATTGTTCTCACCGTCAGGAAGTTTCTCCTTAATTCCAGGTTATCATCATCGTCATCTTGTTTTGTTTTGTTTTTTCACTTTCCTCCTCCTCCCTCCCCATCGCTCTCTCCTCTTGTGACGTGACCTTCGGAAAACCGACCTGCAAATTGGCAAAAGTTGGTTTTTTGGGGAAAGAGGCAGCCCCTCCCCCGCCTCCGGAAAAAAAAAGCTAGACAAACCAAGTTGGTTGAAACGGTCCCAGAAACCTGGCTTGTTTTCCCTCTGACCTCTGGATTTCTGTCCCTCGCAGGCCTCTTCTTATATCAAGCAAGGGAAGTACAAGGAAGCCGAGGCTCTCTACAAGGAGATCCTGACCCAGGCACACGAAAGGGAATTTGGATCGGTCAACGGTGAGTCCGGGGGCGAATCTTCCCATCATATTTTTTTTGGGGGGGGGAGCTTTCGGAAAGACGGCAGGACTTCTATTCTATTCTATTCTATTCTATTCTATTCTATTCTATTCTATTCTATTCTATTCTATTCTATTCCTATTATTATTCTATTCTATTCTATTCTATTCTATTCTATTCTGTTCTATTCTATTATTATTCTATTCTATTCTGTATTTTCTATTGTATTCTATTCTATTCTGTTCTATTCTATTATTCTATTCTATTCTATTCTGTATTTCTATTCTATTCTGTATTCTATTCTATTCTATTCTCTATTCCTATTCTTATTCTATTCTATTCTATTCTATTCTATTATTATTCTATTCTGTATTTTCTATTCTGTATTTTCTATTCTGTATTCTATTCTATTCTATTCTATTCTATTCTATTCTGTATTCTATTATTATTCTATTCTATTCTAAAGTCAAACAATATCCAAGATGCAGGCCAGTTGCGCAGCTGAACTGCCACACTGTCGGTGCCTCGAATTTTCTAAGCAATTTCTTCCATTTCTTTGCAGGTGACAATAAACCCATTTGGATGCATGCCGAAGAACGAGAAGAATGTAAGGTATTTCGGTGGCTTGGCAGAGATTCAAAGGCTAAATTGTTTTTGCCCGGGATATAGGGACTGTGTCCAAATCAACCCGATTCCTTCCCTTTATTTATTTTTTTTTAAAATCTTGTTTTCAGGACAAGTACCGAGAAAACAGCGCGCCTTACAGAGAATACGGCAGCTGGTACAAGGCCTGTAAGATGGACAGGTAAGAGGCCATCGGTGAGGAAAGCTGGCCGTTTAATCGGACGGGAGAGAATTTGCTGCTCCAGACGTGGCCCCTTTAAGGCTGGTGGACTTCAACTCCCAGAATTCCTCAGCCAGCAAACGTGGCACCCTTTAAGACTGGTGGACTTCAACTCCCAGAATTCCTCAGCCAGCAAACGTGGCCACTTTAAAGCTGGTGGACTTCAACTCCCAGAATCGGATGGCTGGAGAATTTTGGGAGTTGGAAGTTCACAAGTCTTAAAGTGGCCGAGTTTGGGGAACCCCCTGATCTAGAGCTGTGTCTTAAGGCTGGCTGGGGAATTCTGGGAATCCAGAAATCTTAAAAGTGGCCAGGTTTAAGGGCGATTTGTTTTAGCCACGACGTTAACCCAGCGCTGGGGAAAAAGAAGGTGACCCACAAGTGGTCATTGCCGTGGGCGTACAATCTGGGCCCTCGGCGACCGGCTCGCCTTGAAAACAGTTACAGGGTGTGATTCGCTTAACGGCGTGATCCCCAGCTTTGCTTGTGGTCCCCCTTCCCCTCCTCAGCCTCACCGTCAATGCCACTCTGAAGAGTTTGGGGGCGCTGTATCGGCGCCAGGGCAAAGTGGAAGCAGCCGAGACGTTGGAAGAATGTGCCCACAAGTCGCGCAAACAGGCAAGCGTCTTTCTTTCTTTCTTTCTTTCTTTCCATGGGGTGAAAACGTACTTTATGTTGTGTCCGGTCTCCCAATACACACAGTCCTCGACTTACGACAGAGACCCCCCCCGCCCAAAGTAACTCACATTCCAGATGATCAGGGGACTGGAGGCTAAAACAAATAGGGAACGGTTGCTGGAATTGGGGATGTCCAGTTTAATGAAGAGAAGGACGAGGGGGGACATGATAGCAGCCTTCCAATATCTCAGGGGCTGCCCCAAAGAAGAGGGAGTCAAGCTGTTCTCCGAAGCACCTGAAGGCAGGACAAGAAGCAACGGATGGAAACTAGTCAAGGAGAGAAGCAACCTGGAACTAAGGAGAAATTTCCTGACAGTCAGAACAACTAACCAGTGGAACAACCCGCCTCCAGAAGCGGTGAACGCTCCAACACTGGAAGTCTTTAGGAAGAGACTGGACAGCCATTTGTCTGAAATGGCATAGGGTTTCCTGCCTGAGCAGGGGGTTGGACTAGATGACCTCCAAGGTCCCTTCCAACTCTGTCATTCTGTGATTCTGCTACTCTTTTTTCCTTCTTTCCCTCACGATTTACGACAGAAATTTCGGTCTCCGTTTCAGTCATAAGTCATCAAACGCCCTTCGCCCAGTGCGCTCCCACAGGGAGGGTCTGCTCAGGGTCCCGCCGGTAAGAGATTGCCGGCGGGTGACACCCAGGGATAGGGCCTTCTCGGTGGGAGCGCCTGCCCTCTGGAACCAGCTGCCGGTGGAGCTGAGAACTGCCCCCGACCTCCGATCATTCCGCCGGGGCCTGAAGACCTGGCTCTTCGAGCTCTCGGGCCCAGACTGAGGAGGAATTTTTAATTTGGGGTTCTTTTTAACTGACTACAGGGTTAATTTAATATTTTTTAATTTGGTTCTTAATTTTTGTATTTTGGATTTTTAATTCCCTGTAAACCGCCCTGAGTCCTCAGGGAATAGGGCGGTATATAAATATAACTAAATAAAATAAATAAGCCGAAGAACGTGTGTCGCTGCAGACGCCCATCTTCATTGGGCATAGATTAATATTCTTATTTCCTCCCTTTTTCCGTGTTTCCCAGGGCATGGACGCCTTCAACCAGAGCAAAATCGTGGAGCTTCTCAAGGACGGGAACCGGGCCGAACAGCGGCCGAGCCGAGATGGCACTCCCGGCGCCAGGAAGGGCGAGAACGAAAGCGAATCAGAAGAAGGCGTAGCCGAGTGGTCCGGGGTGAGGAAGAACAAAAAGTGGAGCCATCCTAACCTACAGAGAATATGCCTCTAAAATGAGGAGAAGAGGAGAAAATCCAGCAAATGAAGAATTGAGGGTTTTGTCTGGGGATGGTTGCTGGCTTCACACAATGTGGGGGGAAAAAAACAAACCAGGTTTGCTTAAAATAAAATAACCGTGGCCTGGAGTTCTAGAAGCCACTAAAACCGTAGACGGGGTTAAGCCCCAAGTGATTAGAACCATAGGACAACTTAGTCTCTCCACTTCAGCAACTTTTAAGAGGTGGCTGGCTGGGGAATTCTGGGAGTTGAAGTCCGCACCTCTTTCAAAGCAACTTGCCTAGGGCAGGGGTAGGCAACCTGGGCTCTTTTATGACTCGTGGACTTCAACTCCCAGAATTCCTGAGTCAGATGGCTCAGGAATTCTGGGAGTTGAAGTCCACGACTCATAAAAGAGCCCAGGTTGCCTACCCCTGGTCTAGGGAATTCTGGGAGTTGAAGTCCGCACCTCTTTCAAAGCATGCTGGCTGGGGGATTCTGGGAGCTGACGTCCACTCCTCTTAAAGCAGCTGAGGTTGAAAGATACTGGCTTAGCATTGAAGAATACACAAAAAACTGTTGCCCCCACCCACCCACCCCCAAAGCCGCCTCTTTCACGTGCATAATAGGACTAACCACTTAATCTGGAAACCCACCTTGACCTCTTCCCCAAAACGTATCCACAGCTCCTAGGCAGGGACTACAGCTCGCCAAATTCTCTGCCGCCTGGCTGGGAATTTGGGGAGCCGTTGTCTCAGCACCATCGAAGGCCATTGTCGCCGTTGGCAGCATCCCAGCTTCCTTGTCGCCTGAAAGATGGGAGGCAACCTGTGGGGGTCTCTTGCTCTGCCAGGTGGGCTCCGGCGCTCTGCGGCGTAGCGGCTCGTTCGGGAAACTGCGGGACGCGCTGCGACGGAGCAGCGAAATGCTGGTCAAGAAGCTTCAAGGGAGCGGCCCGCAGGAGCCGAGGAATCCGGGGTGAGTTTCAGCTTTGGGGAATCCGGAGAAACAGGAAGCCCACCCTCCCACCCACCCACCCTTATGCTGCATCTCCTTTGGTTTTTCATTTTTTAAAGTTTGGAACGAGAGGTTGTTTTGCTATCTTGATTCTAACGTCATCCGGATGGTCTCAATTTGTGGACGGCCCAAAATGGAGGCCCAAATTTCCGTTTACCAACGACCTTGCTGGCTTGTTGTTAAGGGAATCAAGGCGGTTGTTAAGTTGGCAGCACGGTCGTTAAGGGCATCCCGCTTCCCTCATCGACTTCGCTTGCCGGAAGGTCGCAAAAGGGGATCACCTGACCCCGGGGAACACTACGACCCGTCATAAATACGATCCAGTTGCCAAGCTGTCTTGAGTTTTAATCACCTGACCAAGGGGATGCTGCAGCGGTCAATTAAGCGTGAAAAACGGTCCTGCTGCTGGCCAAAATGAAGTGGCCAAGTTCGGGTTGAAAGAGAAGAGTTCAGGTCTCAAATGCTGATCAGCCAAAGTGGATCCCGTTCTGGTTTCTTTCACCGCAGGATGAAAAGGGCCAGTTCGCTCAACTTCTTGAACAAGAGCGTGGAAGAGGAGCCCAGCCAGGTAACTCACCTGTGGGAAGCTGCCCAACTTTCTCCCTCGGACTGGGCCCCTCCGGGAAACCTGGCGTGGCGGGAGGGGGGCAGCCAGACTGGGTTTCCAACAATGGCCCGGCTGCGGTTGGCAGGTTGCAGCCTGTCCGTCTTCAGAAGCGCCCAGTCGGCCAGAGGAGCTCACTTGTTTCCATAGAGGGAGGGAGGGAGGAAGGAAGTAAGGAAAGAAAAGGGGTGGGAAGGGGGGGGAGGAAGAAAGGAAGGAAGATGGGTGGGAAGGAAGGAAGGAAAATGGGTGGGGAGGGAGGAAGGAAGGAAGGAAGAACGGTGGGAAGGAAGGAAAGAAAATGGGTGGGGAGGGAGGGAGGAAGGAAGGAAGGAAGGAAGATGGGTGGGAAGGAAGGAAGGAAAAGGGTGAGAAGGAAGGAAAAAATGGGTGGGAAGGGAGGAAGGAAAAGGGTGAGAAGGAAGGAAAAAATGGGTGGGAAGGGAGGAAGGAAAAAGGGTGAGAAGGAAGGAAAGAAAATGGGTGGGAAGGGAGGAAGGAAGATGGATGGGAAGGAAGGAAAAAAAGGAAGGAGGGGAAAAAGGAAATGGGTGGAAAGAAAGGGAGGGAAAAAGGAAGGAGAAAGGGAGGAGAAGAGAAATGGAAGGAAGTGGAAGGGAAGAAGGAAGGAAGGAAGGAAGGAAGGAGGAGAAGTGAAATGAAAGGGGTGACAACCCCCCCCCAACTGTTCAGATGCAAAGCCGCCATCCCGCCCCCTCCCCATCTCTGCTCTTTCTCTCTCCAGGGCTCCGGCAGCCTCTGCGACAGCCGAGGCCTAAGCGCCAGCAACGTTGACCTGCCCCGCCGAAGGTCCCTGATGGCGTGACCTCCCCCGTGGCCTGGGCTGGGTTGGGGGCCGGAAATCCGGACCGCTTTGAGCTTCTGCCTGGACCCTCATCCTCCGAGAATTCCCCATCCTTGTTGACCTAGGGCAGGGGTAGGCAACCTCGGCTCTTTTGTGACTCATGGACTTCAACTCCCAGAATTCCTGAGCCAGTTGGCTCAGGAATTCTGGGAGTTGAAGTCCATGAGTCACAAAAGAGCCGAGGTTGCCTACCCCTGACCTAGGGCTTCCCCCTTTGCGCTCAGACACAGCGGTGGGCCCAAGTCTCACCTTCCCCTTGGCCTGTGTGTCGTGTGCGCCCCACAAGCACACACACACCCAACATCTTCCTCTCCCGTTCCCCAGCATGTTGCCGCCATGGCCCTCCTCCTCGGCCACCGAGGGCCACCCCCCACCCCCTTCTAACTCCACATTAACTTAGCAGGATGCCTCGATTTGTGGCAACACACCACGGGTCGCATCCTGTTGGGGGCCAGGGGACCCCCCGAAGCTGCATGATTTTCAAGGCCTCTTCCCGGGAAGGTCGAGCAGGAGAGCGGTGGGAAAGGAAAGAATCGGGTCCGAGGGAAAATATTTATTGTCTCCTGGGGTTCCGGTGACGGCTTTGGCCCTCGTGTGTTGCAAAAACGGGGTGCAACCCGCCTCCACTTGTCCTTCTGCAAAGGCAGAATAATCTCGCTTAAGGATCCTTTTAACGGCTCGCTTCTCACCTCCCGCAACTAGGGGATCCTTTCTGTTTACGATCGATCGGTTGTGCCCCGGCCTCAGGGAGACCCCACTCAGCCCATCCTCTTTCTCTAAATCCTTTCCCTCTTCTCCTCGATCTGCACTGGGTTTTTTATTTATTTATTGTTTGGGGGACTAGTGCCTGGGTTGCGATATATAGCTTCTGCGGCCTCCCTAATTCCAGGGCTCGCTTACTGACGGAAAACCCTGTGTCCAAATATTCCTCTCTCGTTCTTCCCTGCTCCTCTCCTGCATCTCTCCAACATTTGGTTGCGGGAAACTTTTTTTTTTTCCCAACCCGCCTGAGCTTTGGGGAGGATTACTAATCCCATTCCCACTGGCTCCCATCTTAAGGAGACGACATCTACCCTTTGCCACTTTCCTTGGCTGCTCGAGAGTCCCGTCGCGTCTGATGCCCGCTCATGTCAGTCTGTTTCCCAGACAGTCTTTCCAACCAGGATGCTGTGCACCCCAATAAACAGCCCCTTTCTCCCCTCTACCTGCCTCGCTTGGGCGTCCATTCAGTAAAGATAATAATAAATAGCTAAGGATTTAAGCCAAAGGGGGAGAAAACTGGGCTAAGCAGAACATCCGGTCCAAGTTTCCGATCGGTCTTCTCCATGTTCTTGCCTTTTCACTGCAAGTGCTCCATCCGTTTTTCCCCATATATATATATATACATATATTAAAAAGGAGCCATTTCTCCATTCCTGGTGTATCACTGAGGGAGGGGAGAGACGGCCTGTTATGGGGACCAGTGCGAACGCCTGCCGTATCAGCTTTTGCTTTCCACCTCTGCTTCGTGACAAAAAAGAAGTAAATAAATATGCTATTTTGTGACACCAAAGGCAGGAAGAAAGCCATCCAGCTTAAGCCTCCCCCCCTCTCTCTCTTCCCCCCCCCTCCCCGTAGAGGGGACAGTCCAGTATATTTTTCAATTTATTTTTATTTTTTTCCTCCCTCTTCCCAGGACAGCGGGCAGGGCCCTGGTAACTTATATCACAGAAATCTTGCGTGCGTGTTTGTATGTTTGCGGGCACGGGGGTGGGTGGGTGTTTGCGTGTGGAGAAGAGATTTAATGGTGAAACGAGAGGAAAAGAATTGTGCTCTGTATTATGTCGCTGTAGAAATAAAATGAGAGGAATATTCAACGTGGTTGGTCGTCTTCCTCCTCCTCATCCTCCTTCACCCTTCTCTTCCTTTAATTTATTTTGCCTTCTGTTCAGTCGTGTCCGATTGGAGTCCTGCAATTAAAAAATCAAAAGTCATATGAATCTCCAAGGCTGTTTTTAGGGAGCTGACTAGATAATCTCCTCAGCTCTCAAGCCAACCCCTATTTAAATGTGCGGTTGTGTTTTTAGACGTATACACACACTTAGGAACACACCTGTGTTATTGTGGAGGGAATAAAAGGTGGATGTTTGATCCCGGATGCTGCAACCGTCATAACTGTGAGTCGGTTGCCCAAGCATCCAAATATTGATCAGTTGACCACGGGGGTGCTAGAACAGTCGTAAGTGTGAAAAACAGTCCTAAGTGACATTTTTCAGTGCAGTCGTAACTTTGAACAGTCACTAAACAAAAGTAAGTCGGATTACCTGGTATATCAATAGAGAACGTCTTTAACAATACTGTGTAATAAATGCCAGAAATATATAGCACGTATAAGTTTGTATATGTAAATGATAAACAGGTTTGACTAGACCCAGTCGTTAGATGCAAAATATTAAAATTAGATATTTAAATAACATCTATTTAAATATTTCACATATAAGCTGGATCTAAATGGTCATATTATTAGATCCAATTTAAATAATATTTCACATATAAACCGGGTCTTAATGGTCAGATCCAATTTAATATCCAATTTCAATATTTCAGATATAAACTGGGTCTAAATGGTCATATTTGACCATAATTCAATAATAGCCAATCAGGTTATTTAATATCTAATTAAATACATCACTTAATAATACGGCGCCTGCTGTATAATGGCACCCTAGCGGCGAGGACTCAATTTCCCAGAGTGCCTCTGGGCGGCTGCCATGACGGGAGAAAGACAACTCCAGTGGGCGGGGCGAGACGAGGATTGACGTCAAAAAAAAAGGAAGCCGGAATCTCCATTTCCCGTCAGCCCGCGCGGCCTGGAGGAAAAAAAAAAAAGCGAGCGAGAGAGAGCCGCACCTGCCTAACTATGAGGCTCCGCCTCCTCCTTTAAAAGAAGAGGTGGGGGGGAGAAAAGTCAGCGCGAAGACTACGCCTTCCGGCGTGCCCCGCGCGGGTCGCGCGTGCGCGGTGATAAAGTCGCCCCCTGCGGGGTGAGGGCGGGGGAGCGGCGGCCATCTTGTGCGAGAAGCGACCGGAGCCGCCAGGCAGGAAGCCCCGAAGGAGGCCGGAGGAAGCAAGGAAGGAAGAAGGAAGGAAGGAAGGAAGCAAGGCAGGAAGAAGCCGCGAGCAGAGCCAGCCGCCCGCCCGCCGCGGAGGAGCCGCCGCCGCCGCCGCCATGAACCCCGAGTAGTGAGTGTCGCCCGCCGCCGGGGTGGCTCCGGCAGGGAGGGAAGCGTCTCCCTCCGCCTCTCCCAGGCCGGGAAGGACGCCCTCCTGCCTCGCCTGGCTCCTTGACAGCCGGACTACAAGCCCCATCGTCCCCGCCCGGGGTTGGGAATCTCCTGAGGGGGCGGACTACACGACCCATCAGCCCCCCACCCCGGGCCGGGGCTTGGGCTTCCTAAGTGAGGAGGGTGGGGGAGGGGATGGGCCGCGTTTCCCATCATCCCCAGCCGGGTGTTTGCTTGGAGGGCGGCTTTGTAAACCCCTTCATGGGATGGGGGGGGGGAAGAGGTGGAGTTGCGGCCCCATCGTCCACAGCTGGGGGAGTGCCGCCCCCTCCCCAGAGTTGAGGCCTTCTGAATGGTGGAATTGTCACCCATGGTCCACGGCAGGGACAGGTTTTTTTTCCCCCAGGGTGTTTCCTGTTGGGAGAGTGGGCTGGTGGCCCCATCATCCACAGCAGGGCTTGTTTCCTGTTGGGAGGATGGGGTAGTGGCCCCATCATCCCCAGCAAGGCCAATATCTCCCCAAGGTGGTCCCTACTGGGAGAGGGGGCTTGCAACCCCATCATCCACAGCTGCAGCCCCCTCTCCCCTGGAGTTGGGCAGCCAATACATTTACATTAAAAATACCAAACTCATCATCTTTCCTCCTTTCCCCGTCATGGAATTATAAGCCCATAATCCCCAACTGGGTAAACTTCCCCCATGGCTGGCTCCCCCTTCAGACAAGTGGGCATTGCCGCCCCATCATCCACAGCAAGGCCAGTTTTCACCCCAACATTGCTCACTTTTGCTTCCCCTCCCAAAAAGGCTTTTTTTAAAACAAAAAACAAAACCATCATTCCCAGATGACACAGCCTTATGGATTTATAGTCCAACTCAACCCCTGGGTGTAAACAGCTTATTACTCGTGCTGGAATATTTGGACCTTCTTCAATGATGGGAAAAACAAATGGCCAAGGCAGAAATGTTTTTTTAGAGACGTTGAATGTTGCGAGAAAAGGTGTCTTATATTTTTTTGACAGTTTTAATATCTTTTTAAAGCTTTTTAAAAAGCTTTTTAACCCTGTGTATTTTTTAATTTTTTCCCTTTTGAAATTAGTAACGGCCCGTAGCCCACCATTCTCATGCTGGCCTATGTAAAACAGGCAGTCCTAGACTTACAACTTCATATTGCGACTCTTCAAAGTTACAACGGCAGTGAAAAAAGTGACTTATGACCTTTTTTCATGCTTACGACCCAGGATCACGTGATCAAAAAAATCAGGTGTTTGGCAACTGACACACGTTAACATTATCCCGGGGTCATATGATCCCCTTTTGCGACCTTCTGACAAGCAAAGTCAACGGGGAAGCCAGATTTCCCTTAACAGCCGTGGAGAATTCTGGGAGTTGAAGTCCACAAGTCTTAAAAGTTGCCAGGTTTGGAGACCCCTGCTCTAGTATATAAGGTGGGAACGCCACAAAGCCCCCTGTTCTTTTAGCCAAGCCGTTTTCACTTATCCCTTCCGTTAGACTGGTACGAGGCCTCCTGCCTGAGCAAGGGTTGGCTAGAAGACCTTTGGGGTCCCCTTCCAACTCTGTTCTTCTGTACTGTGGAGTCTTTGTCTTTTTCCAGCTTCCCAGTAGCTATGTCCACCTCCCCCCCCCAAGAAAGCCCCTTCCTCTATTATGGATCTTAAAATTTCCCCAGCGCAAAAGCACATTGATCGAACGTTTCTGTTCTCTTTTATGCCTCTTGGAAAAATCAGGAATCTGTCGCTATTTCAGCCTCAAATTGCGGAAAGCCATATTGTGGAATCCTTGATCTTTGCTGCACTTTCGATGAAATATCTTGCAGTTCATGTAAACATTCCCTTATGTTAAAAGCTACCCTTCACGTGGCTTTTTCAGAGGAAAACCCTCCTCAAGTATGGAGCGAATAGTTATTTAACACACTATTAGAGGTTTTTAACACGATTTGCTTGCCCTTAACTTTGGTCCTTCTTCCTCTCTGGTTTAGCTACAAAGTTCACTTAAGGTGCCTCAGGAGTTTTGCTGTGACAAAATAAACACCGTCCCATCTTTGAAAGCTTCTGTGGGACTTAATTTGCTTCTCTGCTGAGCTCTGGTGGTGTTGACACATCACTTTAAGCCGTAGAGTTAATTTTTGCAAACCACAGGGACGCAAGTTCAATCGTACAGGCCAAACCAAAATTAAAACAATTCAGCCTCTTGTTTTCTTCTAAAAATGGTGCCACCGGATGGGATTATCCAGAGCTATTCCTTGTAACCTTCGTGTAAATCCCTTGCGTATTAGCTGTAGAGACTTGTCGGCATGCGGCCCTGTTTTTGCCTTCAGGTAGTCCTCAACTTACGGCCACAACGAGGAGGGGGGACGCGGGTCATCAGTCCGGATGCCTTGATTGTAGGACCCTTTTTACGATGGTCGTAAAACCACGTCATTAAAAGAAATCCTTTCCCCTGAAGTCTCAGTGCCATGACTATGGAACACCCCCCCCCAAGCTGGTCGTAAAAGTGAACCAGTTGCCAGGTGCCTCAAATGTGTGTGTGTGTGTGTGTGGATTGAGGGGTTGTTGTTTTTTTCAACTACAGACCTACAAAACATTTTTTTTCCTCCTTGGGATCTATTTCTTGATTGCAGGTCCTGGCTAGAAAGTGGGGCCCAGGCTGTCAAACAAACAGGAATGGCTGCAGACTAGATGATAATTATTATTTATAATGTTATATTTGGCCTGTCGTTATCAGAGGCGATGCCGGCAGCTGGAATGTAGAAGAGGCGTCTGTGGTTATCTACAGGCAGTCCTCGACTTACAACCGTTCGCTAAGTGACCGTTCAAGGTTACAGCAGCACTGACCAAAAGTGACTGAAATGGTCTAGGGTCTCCTTGCTTGAGCAGGGGGTTGGTCTAGAAGACCTCCAGGATCCCTTCCAACTCTGTTCTTCTATTCCTTCCTTCCTTCCTTCCTCCTCCCTCCCTCCTCCATCACTGGAGGTTTTCAAGAAATGACTGGATAGCCTTGTGGAATAGGGTTTCCTGGCTGAGCAGGGGGTTGGTCTAGAAGACCTCCAGGGTCCCTTCCAACTCTTGTTACTATGCTACAGGCAGTCCTCGACTTACAGCCATTCATTTAGGGACTGTTCTAAGTGACAAGTGCCTCGTGACCGTTGGCGCGTCCTCGTGACCACCACGTGGTCAAAATTCTGTCCCTCAGCAACTGGTTCCTATTTGTGACGGTTGTCGTGTCCCGGGCTCGCGTGATCACTGTAGGAGATCCGGTTGCTCAATCCGTTGAGGCCTTGAGCTGGATGGGTGAAGGTTGCTCCGATGTTGCAAACTCCACCAGGGGCCCGTAGTAGTTTTGACTCACCCTCCTGGTTGCTTAATGCCAAGTGACAGGAAGCCAGACTTTGCTCGCTGGGTGGGAGAGGCGGAGCGAGCACTCTGCAGGAGCTCAGAGGCACACTAGGCTGATTTGCAGGTATGAGGCATTCAAGAGGCCCTCGTGAGAAGCTGAAAATTCAGGACAGATTGCCCTCGACTTCACAAGAGTTCGCTTAGTGACTGCTTGACGTTAACAACAGCGCTGGAAAAAAAAGGCAACTTATGACTGTTGCCGCATCCAGAGGGATCTGTGGAGCCTTAAATATTTCATGCCGAAGAGCCGCATCGATGCTCTCAGCTCGGCGCAGTCCTGCCTCTTAAAATACTTGGAGGATGTTTCTGGCCTACAAGCCCTTTTTTTCCCCCTGCCTCCTCGCTCTGCCTCCCTCCCGGAGGAGATGTGGCCTTCCGATAGGAGTGGGGCAAGAAAGAGTGTTTTCTGTTGGCGTTGTTAGCAAGTGTCGCCTTGTGGTTGCGGACGGTTCCTTCCTCAAGTCGCTTCCGAAAAGCCGGCGTGGCGGCACGGAAGCATTATGAAGTTTAGCAAACGGCTTGAAAGGACCGTTTCTTCCCCCGCCCCCCCCATCAAAATTGCCCTTCGTTTCCTGAGCCCCCTTCAGCTTCACAACTGGAGAGCCCGCTTTGCGCTCCCCAGTTCCCAGCCGTTCGTTTAGCGACCGAAGTTACGACGGCACGGAAAAAAAGCGACCCACGGACGACCGTTGCAGCAGACGTGATCAAAATTTAGACGCTTGTATTTGTGACGATCGCACTGTCCTGAGTGTGTGTGTGTGTGTGTGTGTGTCCTGTGATCCCCTTTTGCGACCTTCCCATCCGGCTTCTGACGAGCAGAGTCGATGGGGGAAGCCTGATCTGCTTAGTGACTGCTTGATTCGCTTAATAACCGCGGGGATTTGCCTAACGAGCAAGGCAAGACGGCAACGGCATTGAGGCCTACATGCCGACTAAAGAAAAGTAGTAAAAAGGGGACGAATGCTCTTTCTCTCGCTTAGCAACCCAAATCTGGGACTTAACGGCGGCCGTAAGTCGAAGACCACCTACAGCTCCTAACTTCCGGTTTCCGGGGCAGAACGCTTGCCCTGGGAAACTTGTTTTCACACCCCAGCTTATAATCCTCGCTCTCCGCGTTGGAAGTTTGGAACTGGGCTCTGGATGTAGCTTGAAACTCCACAGGATTAGAAGCGATCTCCTTGATGTTTCGGTTGTTTGCGGACGTCTCATAACCCAACTAGGAAACATCATCAGTGGTAGAGGAATGTGGGGTTTGCAGAGAGGAGGAGGAGGAGGATGACTATGGGGTCCTTGTTGCTCTCTTGAGTTTGGTGGTTTTCTTGTAGACGTCTCATGACCCAGCTAGGGAACATCATCAGTGTTAGAAGGGGTTTGCAGAGAGGAGGAGGAGGACTGTGGGGTTCTTGATGCTCTCTGAGCTGGGTGGTTTTCTTGCAGACATCTCATGACCCAGGCTAGGTAACATCATCAGGGCTACCCCTCATTTGAACCCTGAGCTACACCTATTTTCCTCCTCTCTTGGGCCTTCCTGGCGTGTTCCTGCCTGGGCCTGCAGCCTGAATTCAGATTCACACGTCACCGCAGCCTCCGTTTCCACCTGGCGAGTGGAACCAACGCCTCCCTTCCCCGTCCAGAGGAAGTGGGAGTCCCACCCTTCCTACTTTTTGAAGTCAGGAAAAGTGCCAGCTCACCCGACTGGTGATTCGCCAGCTTCCTGTCGCCTCTCTTGCCTGTCACTCAAAAGCTCCTCCGGCATTTTGACTTTATCCGCGTTTCAATCTTGAGGAGGGAAAAGTGCCGTAACGGATAACGGGCTCCCTGATCCGGTTCTGCCCCAGGTCAGGGCAAAAGTCACGCAACAGGAGGATCCTGGGACTTGAAGTCCAGCCCATTTACAGAAACATCTGGATGGGAAAGGTTGAGTTAGCCTAGGGCAGGGGTAGGCAACCTTGGCTCTTTTATGACTCATGGACTTCAACTCCCAGAATTCCTGAGCCAGCTTGGCTGGCTCAGGAATTCTGGGAGTTGAAGTCCATGAGTCATAAAAGCTGGCTCAGGAATTCTGGGAGTTGAAGTCCATGAGTCATAAAAGAGCTGAGGTTGCCTACCCCTGGCCTAGGTGCTGGGTGTCTGCAAACCTGGCCCATTGATGGCTTGTGGACGCGTGCCTGGCTGAGGAATTCTGGGAGTTTGAAGTCCACCAAGTCATCCAAGGGCCGAGTTGGAAGACCCCTGAGTTAGCCGGTCTGATGTGGCCATTAAGCACGCCCACACTCTTTTTAAACAGCTGCCGTGATTCTCCTTACAAGTGGGGCGAGGAAGGTCGTAAAATGGATCAAAACTCACTGAGCGACTGTCTCACTTAACAGCAGAAATTTGGGGCTCCGTTCTGGCCCTAAGTCAAGGACTGCCTGTATGTCAAGTTCTCCCCAAAGATTTAAGAAACACATACAAACTTCCCACTTTGATCTCTGTGTGTGTTTGTGTGTCGTTGTTTTTGTCCTCCCCCCCCCTCCAGCGATTACCTGTTCAAGTTGCTTCTGATTGGAGATTCTGGTGTGGGGAAATCCTGCCTCTTGCTACGGTTCGCCGTGAGTATCTACGACTCTCCCCACCAAATAGCTATTTTTCTTACTAACCCTTCCGTCTTTCCAACCCAAAACAGCCCTTCGGAGCCGCTGCTAATTTAGGAATGTTTCGAGGGAAGCGGAGGTCAAGGGGGGCAAAAAAAATGCATTAAATCTGCTTCTGGAATTTCTTTTCTGCCCCACCTTCAAATCTTAAATCCCCTTTATTTAGGGTGGGGGGGGGAAGGATTTTTTTTTGTCATGAAACGTCTTTAACTGTTGGCCAGGGATTAGGACTCCTCCTAAATTCCACTTCCGAGCGGGACGCCTTGATTTAAATCGTGTGGGTTTTTTTTTTTTTTACCTTTTGCAATTGTTTGGAGAAGTGGACGGGTTAGAATTGTGGCTCGAGCTAATTAACGGGGTTCAAGGGCTAGGATTTTGACAGAATGCCTCATTTTCTCTGCGGTGAGTTATTTATTTTTTCTTTTTTTTCCCCGCGCTCTCCGGGCTAGGATGACACCTACACGGAAAGCTACATCAGCACCATCGGGGTAGACTTCAAAATCCGAACGATTGAACTGGATGGCAAAACCATTAAGCTGCAGATTGTAAGTTTTTCGACGGGCTATCCAGAAGGGCAGGATAGCCGCCGCCGCTGTCTGCTTTTTATTCCGTTTTATTCCAGAAGGAGCCTCCGATTAAAAATCAAAAATCTGTGTCCTTTTTTTTTCCCCCTGAACCATTGACTAAATTGGACGAAGCTTTGAGATCCAGCATGCTGGCTAGGGGGATTCAGCTTGGGGAAAAAAAATAATAAATCACCAGGTGGTCTGTCGTGGTTCCGACAGATGAAACTCTTCCAAAGAACCTCGAGGCCTTGTTTAAGGATCTTTTATTTGAGTGGCAGAATATTGGCACTTACATAATCGAAGCTAAAAACTGAATTCCCCTCCCCTGGGCACCTAGTATCAAAGCACCGTTCCCTCCTCCAATTAACAGTCATAAATCACATTCCCCAATTAGCTGGAAGCACCGGGGCTCCCGCCAATTCTTTTATCAGCTCTGGTCTCAGTAACCTTGATTCTCACACTAAGTTTAGTGTTGCTGTGTCTAGCTGGACTTTCATTCACATTCCCCCCCCCCCCAGCATCATCTAACTCTAAAAGCGAAAGGGAAAAAGATGGCTGCATTTCCATCTGTCGTCCGTGCAAAAGCATCCAATGTCAGCAGCGTTGACCCCTGGTTCTGTCCGATTAGGCTGCTGACCCCTCTCTCTGCTTTTCTCCAGTGGGACACAGCTGGGCAGGAACGGTTCCGGACCATCACTTCCAGCTACTACCGAGGGGCCCACGGCATCATCGTGGTTTACGACGTAACGGATCAGGTAGGGGGCCAGTTCCAACAACAAGAGGATCAGGACCACGGAGGCTTAACACACCTGGGAACTAACCAAGGAGAGAAGCAACCTAGAACTAAGGAGGAACTTCCTGACAGTTAGAACAATTTAACCAGTGGGACAACCTGCCTCCAGAAGCGGTGAATGCTCCAACACGGGAAGTCTTTAGGAAGAGACTAGACAGCCATTTGTCTGAAATGGTATGTAGGGTTTCCTGCCTGAGCAGGGGGTCAGACTAGATGACCTCCAAGGTCCCTTCCAACTTTATTATTACTATTACAATGGGATAAGTTTCTTTCCCCCCCCCAAAAAAAAAAATGAAAAAGGACATAAATAATAATTACGGGGGTAGAGGAGGAGGAAAAATGGCTACCCCGCCAGCTAAAGGCCATCGCTGTTAATTTGAAATCCTTGCCTCTGCAAACCCCTGGAGAAAATCTGGACAGGAGGGCCAAAATTCAGTGGGAGGCTATTTTTTTCAGGATATTTTTAACCCCTTTGGAGTAGCAGAAGGTTGTGCCCCAAAGCTGCAGGCATTCCCCGCTTCCAGATGGGTGGACTTCAACTCCCAGAATTCTCTTTCTGGCCATGCTGACTGTGGGATTCTGGGAGTTGAAGTCTTCCTGTGCCAGCTCTGGGATTCTGGGAATTGAAGTCCGTGCTGGCTCTGGGATTCTGGGAATTGAAGTCCCACCTGGAAATCGTGTCTGGGAAATGCCCGGCTGGCCTTTCGGGTCCTCCTCAAGGGTTATGGGTCTTGGAGTAGCACCTGGCACCCCCTCCAGGCCTCACCTTGCCCCTTCTCTCGCTTCCGCCCAGGAATCGTACAACAACGTCAAGCAGTGGTTGCAGGAGATTGAGCGCTACGCCAGCGAGAACGTCAACAAGCTGCTCGTAGGCAACAAGTGCGACTTAACCACAAAGAAGGTGGTGGACTACACAACCGCCAAGGTGAGCCTCCAGCTGCCGGAAGCGCAGGGCCTCTACATGCACCCCCAGTCGAGGTCTGCAGCCTGGGGGGGGGTGTCAGCTGGGCTTGAGAACCGGAGGCGTCTCTGCGGGGTGTATCCCCATGTCGCAGGCAGTCCTCGACTTACAACAGTTCATTTAGGGACCATTCGAACTTACGACGGGCCTTATGGCCCGATGCTCGCACTTAACAACCGTTACAACTCACGGGATCAGAAATCAGGTTGCTTGGCAACCGGCCCGCATTTACGACGGTTGCAGCATCCCTTACCACCCCTCGCTTCCTTCCTGCAAGCAAAAAAGCTGGATTCGCTTAACGGCCACCTCGTTCGCTCTACGACCGCAGGGGAGAAAAGTTCATTGGATCCAAATTAAAATAAAATCGGGCACAGCCAGTTTAACCCCCCGCAGACCCACTTAGCCGTTGCAAATCCTGATCCCGATCGTGCTCCTGCCCAAATCTCGATCTCGTTTCTCACTGGAATCTCGATCTCGTTTCTCACTGTCCTCCCCCCCCCCCCCCCCCCCGCTCCCCAGGAGTTTGCCGACTCGCTCAGCATCCCCTTCCTGGAGACGAGCGCCAAGAACGCCACCAACGTGGAGCAGTCCTTCATGACGATGGCGGCCGAGATCAAGAAGCGGATGGGCCCCGGGGCCACGTCTGGCGGGGACCGGCCCAACTTGAAAATCGACAGCACTCCGGTGAAACAAGGAGGCAGCAGCTGTTGCTGAACCGGAGGGACACGATGGCTTTTGGGGGGGGAGGGCTGGGGGGGGCCGCCTGGGACAGGCCGGGCAGCGGGGTCGTGCCCCCTCCCCACCGTCCAGACCCTTCCTTCCTCTTCCTCCTCCTCCCCCTGTTTTTTTTTCCCCCTCCTTCTTCATCACTCTCTGAAGGTGGCTTTCCGGATGATACCTCCGTGCCGGAGAGGACGGGGCCTTCCTCCCTTCCAACGCAGCTGCTACTCCGAGTTGGGGGTCTTGGGCTGTTTGTCCCCCCCACACACACACCCCACTCCCCTTTTAACTCTGGACAGGGAGGCGGGAGAGGCCGGTGGTCTCTGGCCAGGCCAGGCTTTCCCCGCCCCTGGTCTTTCGGGCTGGGGGAAGACTTCTCTGATGGGTGGGGGGGGGTGGGGTCCCACTCTTTTAGGCAGGATCTGGGTGGCACTTTCTTTTACTGCAAGGGGGGGGTCTCGGCCCTCTTCCTCCCCCTCTCCTCTGCCCCCCCCCCCGCCCCCCAGCTCAAATCTCTGTTGCTGTTTGGTAGCCCAGAGCAGAGCATTCTCATCTCTGCCCTTTGGTCTGCCTGCTTCCTCCTCCTCCTCCTCCTCCTCCTCCTCCTCCTCCTCCTCCTTTACGTAGGAGGCCCTCCCCATCAAGGCTGTTGAGGCTGTTTCCCCGTCCACCTTTTCCTTCCTCCATCTTTCCTTTTTATTCCAGCCAGAATTCTTCCTTTTTCCCAAGTGTCATGTCATTCCTTCACCTGGCCCTTACTGAACCCCTTTCTTTCTTTCTTTCTTTCTTTCTTTCTTTCTTTCTTTCTTTCTTTCTTTCTTTCTTTCTTTCTTTCTTTCTTTCTTTCTTTCTTTCCTTTCTTTCTTTCCTTTCTTTATTTCTTTCTTTCCCTTCCTTCCTTCCTTCCTTCCTTCCTTCCTCCTCTTTCTTCCTTCCTTCCTTCCTTCTACCTCCTCCCCCTCCCTCTTCTTTCTTTCTTTCTTTCTTTCTTTCTTTCTTTCTTTCTTTCTTTCTTTCTTTCTTTTTCTCCGTCCTCCCCCTCCCTCTTCTTTCTCTTCCTTCCTTCCTCCCTCCCTCCTCTTTCTTTCTTTCTCTTTCTTTCTTTCTTTCTTTCTTTCTTTCTTTCTTTCTTTCTTTCTTTCTTTCTTTCTTTCTTTCTTTCTTTCTTCTCCTCCCACCCTCCTCCTCCTCCTGTCTTTCTTTCCCCTCCTTTGTCTTCTTCTCTTCCTCCTCCTCCTTCCTCTTCTCCTCCCTTCCCCACCATCTTTCAACCCCTCCCTCCCAGCCACCCCGTCTTCCCAATCTCCCCCTCCATCCCAGCCCACCTCAAGGACCCCTCGATGCTCCTTCCTTCACCAGCCCCTTGGAACATTCCCCTCCCCTGGACTAGAATGAACCTGTTGAATTCTGTACCCCTTCTGCAAAATGGGGGGGGGGGGTTAGGAAGAGGGAGATTTGAGGGGGGGGTTCTTCCCCAGCTTCTGCATTCCACAGTCAGTGAATGTAACTCTGCTGGGCTTCCCCCAAGCTTGTGAATAATTTTGTAGGGTCTCCCGTCCCCCGATCCCCCCTCCGGCTCCTCACTTTTTCTCTCTCATTCCCCCCCCCCGTGTATCAACGACCAAACGGAGCCCCGGGGATCACTTTTCCCATGCTGCTGGGCCCAGGCCCTGCCAAAGCTGCTCCTTCCCCCCCCCCACTTTTTTTTTCTTCTGTTTTTTTTTTTTTTTTTTTTTTAGCAGTAGGAAGTCCTTTCCTTCCCCGGCAACTTGTCTGCCCCGGTGGTCTCTCTTCCTCTTTCCCATCCTCCCCCTCCCGCTTGCTCGCTCGTCTCCCCTTCCTCGCCCGACACTCCCCCCTTCCCCGCTCTATTTAAGGAACGTCAGGGACCCCCCCCCCCAGCCGCGGGTGGAAAGTTTCGTCGGCTCTCGATTCGTCGTCCGTTCGTTTTGTTGTTTTCCACAAGTGACATTACAAAACACAGATGAGAGGAAGAGAGAAAAAGAAATTTGGGGGTGGGGGAAATGAATAAAAGATAAACCAGCCTCTGCAAAATGAGGGTTTTCCAGGCTCGGTTGCGTGTGTGTTTTTTTTTTTTTTTAGTTTTGTGTTTTGTTTTGTGTTTTTTTTCTCGTCCTGCACAACTGCGGTGGGTCGCAATCTTTTTAACAGTGCGGTGCGTCGCGGTTTAATTCGATAAGCTCACTTTTAACTCGGCTAAGGATTGGCTTGAAGAGGGTTGTTTCAATCTTGCTAACTTTTCCGAGGGAGGAGACTTCAAAACTCCCAGAATTCCCCAGCTGGTTGGGAAACGGCCATTGCTATAGGAAAGTCGAACGCTGCCCTCTGGTGGTAGGAAAGAGAAAAGCACCCGAATGCGGGGAAATTTGCCCAGTTGACGTCCCTGCCTCTGACTCAGGCTGGCAATTTATTTGTGCATTTATTTAATTTATATCCCGCCTTTTATTATTTTTTATAAACGGCTCAAGGCAATGAGCATAATATTCCCTTCTCTTATTCCCCCCCACCCCCCGCAACAACAACCCTGTGAGGTGGATTGGCTGCTGTTAAGCAGGTGGGGCGGGATATTTCAACCTCCGGAGAACATCCGTTTTGCAGATTTAATTTAAATACATTTAAAACATTAAATAATTCATTTAATCTGCCTAATGCCGCAGTCGCCTCCTGTTGATGAATCTTTTCCATCCTGCAAAAAAAAACTCTCCAAGGGGGACAGCAGGGGGCGCTCTCTCACTGCGTGGCTAGCCTGCCACTTCCTTGGGTCTGCAACCCGGCGCCCAGGGGCTCCCATAAAGAATTGCTACAGAGCCAGCTTGCCTGTAGGAAACGTTCCGGTTTCGCACAATGCCCTTAAACCAGTTTCTTCTGGAAGGTCTTGCCACTGCCAAGCTAGCTTAGATTTAACCAGGATTGGCTTTGTGCAAGGAGGAGGGCGATTTCCAGCTCAGCCTATTTGGTAATTGACAGGTTTTGTGCCAAAGCGCACAACGACACCTTCAGTCATCTCAGCTAGAAACGGGGTTTATTTAGGAAACGGGCTGGGAGGGCAAACCAGGAATTAGCCATGGTTTAGGATTGTGAGCTAAACCTTGTACAAGAGAGATCTCAATACTGGAAAGGAAGGGGGGAAAATCTAGAACCTTGGGCTGCTGTCCAGGTGAAGCTTTCAAATATACCTCAAATTTATGTACAACTTTTTCCTTGCTGCTCTTTTTTTTTTTTTGCCACGCGACAACCCTGTGAGGTAGGTCGGGCTGATGCCAAATCACCTGGGAGCTTCTGAACTGGACTTCAACTCCCAGAATCCCCCAGTCGGCACTGGTAGACCTCGCCAGAATTCTGGGAGTAAAACTCACCCCCATCGTCCACTAGCCAAGGTTGAGCACAGACCTATAAAGCTGCCTTTCCTCGGGCAGCAAGGAGGATGGGATTTGTAGTCCAGGCACAGATCTTAGACTTAAGAAGCAAGAATCTGTCTGCGGTCAGCATCCCAGGTGCCTCTTTGGGTGGGGAAGGATGGGGTCCAGCAGAGACACCCCTTGGGGGAGGATGGGGTTTGTAGTCCGGGCGCAGATCCTAGGAAGTAAGCTCTGCAGTCAACACTGACGGGTCTGCTCGTCCCAGGTGCCTCTTTGGGCGGGGAAGGATGGGAGTTGGGGTCCAGCAGAGAGCCCCCCCGGGGAGGATGGGATTTGTAGTCCGGGCGCAGATCCTAGGAAGTAAGCTCTGCAGTCAACACTGACGGGTCTGTTCGTCCCAGGTGCCTCTGGGCGGGGAAGGATGGGAGTTGGGGTCCAGCAGAGAGCCCCCCCGGGGAGGATGGGATTTGTAGTCCGGGCGCAGATCCTAGGAAGTAAGTTCTGCAGTCAACACTGACGGGTCTGTTCGTCCCATGTGCCTCTGGGCGGGGAAGGATGAGAGTTGGGGTGCAGCAGAGAGCCCACCCCCCGGGGGAGGATGGGATTTGTAGCCCGGGCGCAGATCCTAGGAAGCAAGATCTGAAGTCTCTGCAGTCAGCGTTGACGGGTCTGCTCGTCCCAGGTGCCTCTGGGCAGGGAAGGATGGGAGTTGGGGTCCAGCAGAGAGCCCCCGGGGGAGGATGGGATTTGTAGTCCGGGCGCAGATGCTCGGAAGCAAGATCTGCAGTCTCTGCGGTCCACATTGACGGGTCTAGTCGTCCCGGCTGCCGCTTCGGGCCGGGAAGGATGGGAGTCGGGGTCCAGCAGCGAGCCCCTCTCAGCCCGCCCACCCTTCCCAAGCCCACCTGCTCCAGGAAAGCCGCTCACCTGCTGCTGCGGCCGCTGCAGAGGAGGGGGGGGTGTCCCTCCAAAGCGACCCCCGACTCTCCCCCCGCCCCGAAAGAAGACCCCCATCACCCAGGAAGCCTGAGCGTCCGGCTGGCACTCCGCAGCCCCTGCTCCCCAGCCCAGGCTGGCCCCTGCGCGCTCACCTGTGCGGCCCCGCCCCCGGCTCCTGGCCCCGCCCCCGGCTCCTCCCCCCGCCCCGTCCCCCCCCCCCCGCTCTCTGGGCGGCGGCAGAGGAGGGCGGCGGAGCCGGGAGGATGCGGGGGGCGTCGCGGCTGCTCCCGCCGGTCTGGTAGCGGCTGCGGCGGCTGTGCGGCCCCCGGCCCGGCGCCTCCCATGGCCCAGTAGCCCCCCGCCATGGCCTTCACCTTCGCCGCCTTCTGCTACATGCTCACGCTGGTCCTCTGCGCCTCGCTCATCTTCTTCGTCATCTGGCATGTGAGTGGGGGTCTCTCGCTCGCTCTCCCTCTCGGAGCGGGGGCCGGGGGAGGGCGGAGGGGAGGGCAGCGGGGTCAAGCAGGGCAGGGGGCTCCTTAGCTGCGGAAGGGAGGGGGGAGTCAAGGGCCAGAGAATGGAGGGGAGGGGGCTCGGGGGCTCGGGGGAAGGAGGGCAGGGGATTCGAGGGCCGAGGAAGGGAGGGGGCAGTCAAGGGCCAGAGATAGGAGGGGAGGGGGCTCGGGGGCTCGGGGCAAGGAGGGGAGGGGGTTCGAGGGCCGATGAAGGGAGGGGGGAGTCAAGGGCCAGAGAATGGAGGGGAGGGGGCTCGGGGTAAAGAGGGGAGGGGGCTCGGGCACGGGGGAAGGAGGGCAGGGGGTTCAAGAGCCGAGGAAGGGGGGCAGGGGGCTCCTTAGCTGCGGAAGGGAGGGGGCAATCAAGGGCCAGAAAAAGGAGGGGAGGGGGTCGGGGGAAGGAGGGGAGGGGGCTCCTTAGCTGCGGAAGGGAGGGGGCAATCAAGGGCCAGAGATAAGAGGGGAGGGGGGTCGGGGAAAGGAGGGGAGGGGGTTCAAGGGCCGAGGAAGGGAGGGCAGGGGACTCCTTAGCTGCGGAAGGGGGGGGAATCAAGGGCCAGAGAAAGCAGGGGAGGGGGCTCTGGGGAAGGAGGGGAGGGGGTTCGAGGGCCGAGGAAGGGAGGGGGGAATCAAGGCCAGAGAAAGGAGGGGAGGGGGCTCGGGGGCCAGGGGAAGGAGGGGAGGGGGTCCAAGGGCCGAGGAAGGTCTAGGAAAGAACTGGAATTTTTTTTTTGGGGGGGGGTTTGGAATCAGCACCAAAGACAGGTCCAGGCTCCCTAGCAAGTGGGCTCTCTCTGCCAAACTCCAACCCGGCTGGTGGTGGTGGTGTGGGGGGGGGGGAGCAGTCCAGCTCCTACCATCATCTATCTCAATCTTCAACCCCGTTTTTTTGAGGGGAGGGTCTTTCGGCGGGGGGGCAGATCTGAGCAATTTGGGAGGGGCAAGAAAGCGCCCCCCCCCCGTGAGTCCCGCAAGCAGGCATGCCTTCGGTCCTAGCAGAGAGAGAGAGGGGGGTTGAGGGAGACCCTTGCAATTCGGGTCTCGGGGTGCAAAGCCCGTCTTATTTCTGTCTGGGAAAAATTGGGGGGGGTCCGTCGGTCTTTTTGAGGGTGGGGTAGCAGAGGAATTTGGATCCATTGGGACCAGAAGGAAAGCCATCTATCCACGCTTAAGCCATCCATCTAGATCAAATAGGCCCTAAAAGGGGCCTTGGGGGTGGGGAAGCCCCCTCCCCAAATTCAGAAAAAGCCACCCCCTTACTCCTGGCCCCCTCCCTCACAACTTTCCAGCTATCCCCTACCTCTTTTAGGGGGCTATTAAAAAACAAAATAAGAGGGGGATTTCCCCCCACCCCTTCTTCCCTTCTGGTGACGTGCTCAGGAATCCCAGGAAAGGATTATATATATATATATATATATATATATATATATATATATATATATATATATATATATATATATATATATATATATATATATATATATATATATATATTCTCCTGTTCCTCCATTTTCTGCCATCCACCTCTCTGCCCCCTCCCCAATTTTCTCTCCTCCATCTGTAACCAAGGAACCTGACTCCGGTTGTCATGGGAACTACATATGTTTACAAAAGAGAGCCCTTTCCTAATAAATGGGATGCTGGCATCAATTTAACTCCTTCCCTGCGGGGGTCTCCTTGGGGTGTGTGTGTGTGTTTTGTGGGGTGGGGGGGGACAGGATGTGAGGGAAATAAATCCCTACAGATCTGATTTGAGTGTAAAAAAGCTTGGAATCCCTGCTTCTTCTTTTTTTAAAAAAAATAAAATAAATAATAATAGATTTGACACACACACAAGACGTGCGGAGAACAGTCCAAAGATCCTTAAACCAGGAAAGGATTTCCTCGATTTAAAAGGAAACAAACCAACATAGGATTAGAACATCGCTTTTGCTTCTCGCCCAAAATCCCGCAGGATTTTAAAAGCCTCGGTGTAAAAATAAAGCCGGGGGTCCCCATTGCAATATTCAGGAACTAATATTGACATGAATATTGCAAATGATCTGAGCCGGGATAGTTTCAATATAGCCTAAGGGGTTATTATTCAGCTTTATTTTTTTGAAATAGGAAAGTCCTTGGAAAGTTGGTTATTTATTTATTTATTTTTAAAAAAATATGCTAGGTGTGTCTCCGTTTAAGGTGTATGTGCTATTTCTTGGTAGGGGGGATTATTTGGGGACCCGTCGTCTAGCTTCAAAAAAGCCGCCCCCGTTGAAACAGCGGAGGGGGAAGTCTGGATTTCCAGGAGCTGGAGATGCAACTTGCCAGTGGCTTAAGTGGAATTATAGTTTCTCTACAGAGGCACTTTGGAGAGTCCGTTTGGTCTAGACGCAGGGGTCTTCAAACTTGGCCCTTTTATGACTTGTGGACTTCAACTCCCAGAATTCCTCAGCCAGCGTGCCTGTCTGAGGAATTCTGGGAGTTGAAGTCCACAAGTCATAAAAGGGCCACGTTTGAAGACCTTTGGTCTAGAGCAGTGGTAGGCAACCTTGGCTCTTTTATGACTCGTGGACTTCAACTCCCAGAATTCCTGAGCCAGCTGGCTCAGGAATTCTGGGAGTTGAAGTCCACGAGTCATAAAAGAGCCAAGGTTGCCTACCACTGCTCTAGAGGTTAAGCCAAGGCATCCAGCAAGAAAGCAAGGAGACGGTGAGTTCTAGTTCTGCCTTAGGCGTGAAAGCTGGCTGGGTGACTTTGAGCCAGTCCAGAAGCTTCCTTGGATAGGTTTGCCGCCTGGAGTTATTTTTTATATGGAATCCTAAGGCCGGAAGGGACCTTGGAGGTCTCCTAGTCTGACCCCCTGCTCAAGGCAGGAGACCTTATATCATGTCAGTCAAATGGCTGTCCCGTCTCGAGGGGGACAGCTCAAGGATACCAACAGATAAATAAACAAATCAAATTATAATTAAAATGCAAGGAATTCAATATCCACTCGGCATTTGCAGGCTCCAAAGTTTGGGGCGACGGAATGCAGCCTCCTTTGCTTCGTCTTCTCGCCGGAAGCAGGGAGGGTCTTAAATCTGAAGACCTTCCTGACCTTAAATCTTGGTGGCTGGGTGTGGGAAATATAGTTTTTCGTTTCTGCAACCGAAAACAAAGACCAGAATCCACGCTTAGCCTTTGTCCTTTGCTGGGTTTCCCCCACCCCCCCCACTTTTGGCAAGAACTCCAGCCCAACCGAAATACGCTTTTGCAAGAAACCCAGCCGGGGGTTGAGGATGCTGCCCCTTGCGTTTCTCGGGACCTGAGTTCGAATGCTGCGCAGAGCATTGCCTCTAGGGGCTTCTCACGACCGTGCCTCGTGCGTGGGCACCTTCAAATCGCACGCACGCCGGCCTGGCCTGTGTGGTTTTAGGTGACCAGGCTTTTCCCCACCACCTTGGCTCGCTGCAGTGTCTTGCCACCTGCGCGCGACACAGACAGATCCTGAGTTTCTAGTCCTCGTGAGGAGAAGGGAGGGTTAGCACGCTGAGCTTGGCAGCCAGCCTTCTCCAAAATATCACTAGACGTGGCGAAGCTTGCTAGACATTGAAAACAGGCTCAATAATTGGAGGCACCTAGGTTTTTTTTGGGGGGGGTTCCACAGTTACCGTTTGGGGGGGAAATTGATTGTCTTTTAGGATTTATGCGTGACTGCTGAGGTGTGAGGTCCCCCCTTTTCTGACCTCTGTTTTTTTTAAATTTCTCAATTGGCACCTCTATTTTGAGAAATATTCCGCGATCCAAAATAAGCCTTTGCCAGGGCTGGCAAAGCACTGGATGCCAAAATTAATTGATCCGACTCGGAGACAGTGTCTTAAAAAAAGCCATCGAGGAACAGATTTTTTTTCTTTTTTCCAGAGGTTACAGCACTGTATTTCTTTTTTCAAAGGCATCCCTGTCTGAGGAACGGAAACTCAAAGAGAACGATGCATTTCCCTTGGGCTAAGTTCAATCTTGGAAAAATCTTGTAAACAGGCATCAAACACACACACACACACCCGCCGCCGCCTTCACCAGCCCTGACGACGTTCCCTAGTTGGGTAATGAGATGTCTGCAAGCCAATAACCCCCAGCTCAGTCAGCACCAGAGTTTGTATAATTTTAGCTAAAGATCAAACAAACTTGATTAAGCTGAATTAAGCAACCATTTGTCTGAAATGGGATAGGGTTTCCTGCCTGAGCAGGGGGCTGGACTAGAAGACCTCTAAAGTCCCAGCTCTGTTATTCTGTTAGTTTTCGAATTATTTATTTATTTATTTATTTAATTTGTATACCGCCCTTCTCCCGAAGGACTCAGGGCGGTGAACAGGGCAATACATATTAAAAAACAAGATACAAAAATTAAAAACGATTAAACAACAATGCCCATGAATAAGTTAGAACACATTAAAAAGGTTAAAACAAATTTATAAAACCCAACTGGCTTCTGTAGGATGGAGCAATTGATGAAAACTAAGTGGCTAGTCCCTGGTGTCAGCCCTCACCAGGGACTAGCCACTGAGTTTTCATCAATTGCTCCATCCTACAGAAGGGAGGATTTCACACGTCCTTCCAGAGGTGACAAGTTTTAGATCCCCTGGGTGGAAAGGACTAGCTGGATGGGAAAGATGGGAGATGTAGTCTCTGGCTTTCCATTGGCTGGGCTGGGCAGGGGATTCAATACATCTGAATTCGCACCAAGAATCAAAAGATATCATTTGTGGATTATCTAGAGGGGGGCAGAGACCCTCAATGGATCCCAGCTCCACCCACCCACCCCTTGTCTGCTGGGTGCAGATTTAACACACAAATACCCCAAAATTGACAGCGTTGGTTGCCCTAGCAACCGACAGTACCTTCAAGGTGAAAAGAAGAATAAAAACAGAGTTCGTTGCTTTCCGGTATATTATTTCTCCGTTTTCTTCCCCCGCGTCTCTGTCATTCTAGAGTATTCTCAGGGACACACACACACACACACACACACACACACACACACACACACACACACACCAATGAGCCCCCAAAATATTGGGGGAGGGGAGAGCTGACATTAGCCCAGCTTCCAAATTTCCAAACTTTTGGGCCCCCACCAAGGATGGGAAGGAAGAAAGAAAAAAAAGGGGGGGGGGGTTTGCGAGAAAACAAGGCCGAGGCAACCAAACGTCGCCCCCACTTCCTGGCACGGCTGCCGTGATTCGGCTTGGCAGGCTTCAGACGCAAATACAGATCGAAGGGGTGCCAAAAAAACAACCCTCCGAGCATTTTGCAGAGAAAAGGATACAAGAGATTATCCCGCTGGCTAACTGGAAGGCAGAAGGTTTTAACAGGATGGGGATTTTTTTTTAAAAAAAAGGGCGAAAAAAAAGAGTCAATCAATCAGAATCAAGAAGAGAAGGGGCCTTGGAGGTCTTCTAGTCCCACCCCCTGCTCGAGCATCTCTATTCCAGACAAGTGGCTTGTCCAGTCTCTTCTTGAAAACCTCCAGCGTTGGAGCATTCACCACCTCTGGTGGCCAGCTGTTCCACTGGTTCATTGTCCTCCCTGTTAGGAAGTTTCTCCTTAATTCCAGGTTGCTTCTCTCCTGGATGAGTTTCCATCCGTTCTTTCTTGTCCTGCCTGCTGGTGCTTTGGAGAAATAGGTAGAAACCCCTCCGCTCCCCCCATCTTCTTTTTTGGCAGCCCTTCAAATACTGGAAGACTGTGATCCTGTCCCCCCCGCCCCCCAGTCCTTCTTTTCCCTAGATTGGCCATACCCAATTCCTGCGACCGTTCTTCGTATCTTTTTGCCATCGCAGTTGGAGAATTTAGCAGGCTGGCTTGTTGGTCTTCACTCCGGATATAAAGCGAGGAGTGCAAATTCCCTCCCTGATCAAAGATTTGGGTCAATTCATAGGCCGATCTAATTTTTGCGTGACCTTAATCGAGGAGGCAATTTAGAGAAGGCTATTTTTCTTTATTATTTTTTTTAAAAGCTAGGCTGAAACCTCAAGAAACGGGACCACTAATACAGGGAGTCCTTGACACGCGACCAAAATAGACCCCCCCCAAATTTCTGCTGCTAAGCCAGGCAGATCTTAAGCTGAGTTTTGCCCCGTTTTAAGGCCTTTACGGGCACGGCCGTTAAGGGAATCACTGCAGCGGTTCTCTTAGTCACGCCGTCGTTAAGCGGATCCAGCTTCCCCATTGACTTTTTGCTTGTTGGAAGGTCACCTGACCCCGGGAGGCTGTGACCGTCGTAAATACGAGTCAGTTGCCAAGCTTCTTCTTTGATCGCGTGACCGTGGCGGGGGGGGGGAATGCCACCACGGTCGTAAAAGTGTGAAAACCAGTCCTAAGTTCCTTTCTCCAGTGCCGTTGTAACTTTGAACGGTCATTAAATGTGGTGCCGTAAGTCGAGGATGCTTTTTCGCCCCCCCACCCCCTCCAAATTCATCCTTCGCTGACTTTTTAACGCAGGACCCTAAATGTCAAGATCAGCCATATGGATATGGATAGGAGTCGTGCGTTTTTGGTTCCAGGCCTAATCCATATTTTTTTAATTTTTTTTATTTTTTGGTTAAGGTGAAGAGGTAGGAGAGACTCCCACACCTTGGTTCGAAAGAAAACTCTCAAAACTTAAAAATCTTAAACCTTGGCTTGTTCAGGCGGGCAGTCCCTTAACCCCGAACCTCCCAAACCTGGCTAACGCTTCCAGGTCCGAATAAGAATAATCAAAGGCGACGTTTACATCAGCTCAGCGTTTGCAGGACTTCAAGGTTTGGGGTTGATGTCGTGGGAGATTCATTTTCTTAGTTCAGGGAGCTGGTTCAAGCTGGAAGCCGTGAGGGTCTTAAAAGCTTAAAAATAGCTTTTTTTTTTTTCCTTTGCCGAATCCCGGTTTCACGGCTATCAGGGCTGACAATGGCAAGTGCCATTCGGAAGGCAGAGCAGAAACAATTGTTCTGAAATTGTTTCTCCCGATGCCGGATGGATCCTGGAGAGAGACGCATGTCTGGAAAAACGCCTGTGCGATTTGCACGGTGCTTTAAAATGTGAACCGTGCCGGGAAGGCGGGGTCGGGGGAGAAAGAGGTCTTTTTACAGGCTGCAGTCCTCCAGTTACAACAGCTCGCTTAGTGGCCGTTCAAAGTTACGAAAAAAGGCACTGGGAAAAGGGACTTAGGACCGTTTTTCAAGCTTACGACCGTGGCATCATCCCCCCACGGTCACAGGATGAAAAGATTCTGCCACTTGGCAACTGACTCGGATTTACGTCGGTTGTAGTGCCCCGCGGTCACGGGATTCCCCGTTGCGGCCTTCCGAGCAGCCAAGTCTCGCTTTAACAACCGTGTCATTCATTTAACAACTGCAGGGATCCACTTCGCCAGGCTGACAAGAAAAGCCCTCAAATGGGGCCAAACCCGCTTAAGGCATTTTCTCGCTTAGCGACCTTAGATTTTGGGCGTCCGTTGCGGTCGTAGGTTGAAGGGCACCTGCATTTGCAGAATTTGGCTCTGTTTTCCATCCGAGGCCGGAGAAAGTTTGAATGCAAAGTGCAATCCTTTCCCTAAGCAGTTGTCCCCAGGATTTTCGGCTGTGTTTCAAATTCAGTGTGGTGGAAAAAAAAACACACATGATTTTTAGACACGCATGACAAGGCAACAGGAATGTCTCGTTCAGGTGGGGAAAATCTGTTCGCTCCAGGCTTGGGAGCGAACCGAGTGCCATAAATCTTGGTTTTCTGACCGGGAGAACATTTCTAGCGAAGTGTATTTTGGGAGGATTCAATTCTCCACGATGGCTTTTGGGGCCGGAGACGGCGAGATGGGGTTAATGTCCCGTTTCCTTAGCCTTCCGAATTCTCCGATGCCCTGTGCATTTTCTGCCTGTCTCTTTCATGGAGCTCTCCAGCGTCCTGAATCACCTCCTGAAAAAAATCATCCTTTGATCTGTAATTGGGAAAAGGAGATGGCATCAGAGGATCCAGGGCTGAGAATCAGTCCTGGGAAAAGTGGCCCAGATGCGGCTTTTCATCAGCTTAGGACCCGGGGGGGGGGAGGGGAAGGGAAGTTGTGTGGGAAAAGGAAAGGGGAGAAGGGAGAGAGGGAAGGAGAGAAGGGAGGAAGGAAAGGATGGAATGTGGGAAGGAAAGGAGGAAGGAGAGAAGGGAGGGAGGGAGGAAGGAAAGGATGGAATGTGGGAAGGGAGGGAGGGAGGGAGGGAAGAAGGAAGGAAAGGATAGAATGTGGGAAGGAAAGGAGGAAGGGAGGGAAGAAGGAAGGAAGGAAGGAAGGAAGGAAAGGATGGAATGTGGGAAGGAAGGGAGGGAGGGAGAGAAGAAGGAAGAAAAGGATGGAATGTGGGAAGGAAAGGAGGAAGGAAGGAAGGAAAGAGAGAAGGGAGGGAGGGAGGGGTGGAACTTGGGAGAGAGGGAGGAAGGAAAGGGTGGAGCATGGGAGGGAGGAAAGGAAGGAAGGGAAGGAAGGAAGGAAGGAAGGAAGGAAGGAAGGAAGGAAGGAAGGAAGGAAGGAATATGGGGGAAGGGAGGGGAATTCTGGGAGTTGAATTCCAAGCATCCAGCTGCCAAGGTTGAGAAACACAGGAAGGAAGGAAGGAAGGAAGGAAGGAAGGACATGGGAATGAGAAAAGATGGAAGGGAAAAGAAAAAAAATCAGGTTCATGAGGTCTAGAAACCTGTCCTTTTAAAAAAAGGTGTCATCTGAAGACAGAATTTGTTTCCTTGTAGGGGTGCATAGCCTATTTGAGTGAATGCAATGCCGGTGTCTCCCTTCAACCACCTTTAAGCACTACATTGAGGCAGTGGTGGGATTCAAATACGGGAACAACCGGTTCTGTGCGTGGATGCCGCTTCCCGGACGTCCATTCTGGCCGTGGGCAACAAAAGAATTAGCTACCGGTTCTGCCGAAGTGGTGCGAACTGGCTGAATCCCACCACTGCGTTGAGGGCTTGCACCAAGCCTCCGATAAATCTTTTCCATTTTTCCCTTTGGTCGATAAGCCGAAATGTGCAGATCAGGCTGGTATTATTTCTTTTTTTCTTGCCACCTACACGCTCCTTTTTCACTGCAACCCTCCTGTTGAACCTTTGGGAAACAGTTCTTCTTTTTAAAAAAATATATTTATTTTTATTTTTTTAGAAAAAAAATATTCACCTCTTTTTTTTAACATATATATATATATATATATATATATATATATATATATATATATATATATATATATATATATATATGGTACCCGGTAGACAGTAAAGGGTTGGGGGGGGGGAGAAAGTAAATGCAGGCAGATTCAGGAAGGAGAAAGACACCCGTGGTGTGAAAATTGCTCCGGCTGGGCACACGGAAGTAAGGGTGTCAGCGTTGCTAGGCATTTTTTCCCGGGCTTCAGTGGGACTCAGCAGGCTTTTGACAGGTGATGGATGTAATTCGTGCTTTGACTGTCACTGGAGGAAAAAAAAAAAAAGATGAATTTCCAAACCGGGGAGGGGTTAGGATTAGACAACAAACACGTGCTCGAGATGTTGCCGATGCTCCAACACTGGAAGTTTTTAAGAGGAGATTGGACAACCATTTGTCTGAAATGGGATAGGGTTTCCTGCCTGAGCAGGGGGTTGGACTAGATGACCTCCAAGGTCCCTTCCAGCTCTATTCTATTCTATTCTATTCTATTCTATTCTATTCTATTCTATTCTATTCTATTCCTCCATTCCATTATTCTATTCTATTCTATTCTTCCATTCCATTATTCTATTCTATTCTATTCTATTCTATTCTATTCTATTCTATTATTATTATTATTATTATTATTATTATTATTATTATTATTATTATTATTATTCTATTCTATTCCTTTCCATATTTTATTCTACTCTATTCTATTCTATTCTATTTTTTTTACACACACACATCCCTTTCTCATCTTTCTTTTCCTGCCTTGTCTTCCCGCTCGGAAAGATCCCCCAGTGGTGCCCTTTCCTCCTGGAAGACCCGCTTGCCCTCGTGAGCCGTCTCCGCTGTCCTTTTCTCGCCCCTGGCAAGTCTCACCTCGTCGTTATCTGCAGCAGGCGACGTTGCGTGGGCAGGGAAGCGCCTATTATGGGCTGGAGTAGAAAGATCCCTTCTAAATGAAAGGATTTTTTTTAAAAAAACATATATATATTATTTTGTCATGCTGGGAGGCAGCAAAAGTTCAGCTTCTCCGCCAGCAGAGGACAAGGGACCTGGGGAGACGTGGGCGGTTCTGGCAACGTCATCAGCCGTGCTGGGCTTCCATAGATTTCTTTTTTTGTGGGGCCGTGGGGGAAATAAAGAGAGAGAGAGAGAGAGAGAGAGAGAAAGAGAGAGAATTAAAGTGTCTTTTTTGCTCCAGAGAGATGCCACCAGGAAAGCGATCCGCTTTGACTCAGCCAGCTTGGCAGGCTTTTGCAGGCCATTGTGTTCCTGAGAAGATGCCACAGTGGAGAATGGCAGATGGGGCTGAAGATCAGCCTGTTTGTTTGTGTGTGTGTGTGTGTGTGTGTGTACACGCAGCATGGTGGCTAAGGCAGGAGAGTGGTGGGAAAGATGAGAAAATGCCAAAGTTATGAAATTTAGAATTAGAATTAGAACAGAACAGAATAAGAAATAAGAATAGAATAGAATAGAACAAAACAGAACAGAATAGAATAGAATAAGAAATAAGAAATAAGAAATAAGAATGGAATGGAATGGAATGGAATGGAATGGAATAGAATAGAATAGAATAGAATAGAATAGAATAGAATAGAATAGAATAGAATAGAACAGAATAAGAAATAAGAGAATGGAATGGAATGGAATAGAATAGAATAGAATAGTGGAATGAATAGAATAGAATAGAATAGAATAGAATAGAATAGAATAGAATAGAATAGAATAGAATAGAATAGAATAGAATAGAATAGAATAAGAAATAGGAATGGAATGGAATGGAATCGAATGGAATCTAATGCAAGGGTTGATGGGAATTGGAGTTCAACAACCTCCAGAGCTCCAGTCCAGGTCTAACTTCTAAACTCCAAAATGTTCCCCTCTCAGTTTAAAGGTTTAAGGGTGTGGATAAAACCTGACGCACTGACTCCCCTGTGCTTTCAGGGTGCACCCTGTTTTATTTACTTTTTCATCCTTTCCTTATGGAACATCCATGTAAGTTTCGCGATGCGCGGGAATGACAGTTGCTGGTTATAACGGGGGACCTGCTGCGTGATTTTTTCCCTTGCCCCGTGAACAAGAATATTTTCTGAATTCCTTTCTCTCTCTCTCTCTCTCTCTCTCTCTCTCTCTCTCTCTCTCTCTCTCTCTCTTTCTTTCTTTCTTTCTCTAGATAATCGCCTTTGACGAATTGCACATAGATTTTAAGAATCCCATCGACCAGGGCAATCCAGCCAGGGCAGTAAGTCTAAACATATCATGTCCGAGGTGTGTCTGTCTCTGTCTCCATTTGTTTGTCTTCTCTCTCTCCTTTCCTGCCCTCTCTTCCAGGTCCTCCTTCCTCGCTGGTCAAAAAAAAAAAAGCAGAAAAAAATAATTTATTTCCTCTGTTTGGTTGGGTGGCCTGGAGGATACACTTATGGATACACTTTTTTTTAAAAAAAACACCCTTTTATATCAACCCAAATGCATCCGAGAGGGTTTGCACGGTAATTTCTGTAGAGATATATACGGATGGTCCTCGAGTTAATTGCTGATATAATTTAGGAAGAGATTGATTGCCCAGCCGTTTGTCAGGAACGGTATAGATAGAGCAAAATGGACATTGCCAACAAACTCAGAGTTCTTGGCTATGGTTAGGAGGGCACTGACTTTTCTAGGCTGCCCTATGTATGTTTCCTGGCAAAATACTTGGGAAAATCCCATTGGAGGAAAATTCCATTTAGGGTTAGGGTTAGGTCACCATGAACTCATACAGCAAAATGGACATCGCCAACAAACTCGGAGTTCTTGGGTATGGTTAGGAGGGCACTGACTTTTCTAGGCTGCCCTATCTATGTTTCCTGGGAAAATACATGGGAAAATCCCATTGGAGGAAAATTCCATTTAGGGTTAGGGTTAGGTCACCATGAGCTCAGAGAGCAAAATGGACGTCGCCAACAAACTCGAGAGTTCTTGGGTAGCCTATTTTTTTTTTTAACAAAAATGATGTAAGGGTAGTAATTGAGTCCAACGGTTCTGTTGCTAAGTGAGACAGTTGTGAGTTTTGCCCCATTTTGCATGCTGCGTGCGTCGTTAACTGAAGCACTGCATTTGTTAAGTGAAGAACACGGTTGTTAAATGAATCTTTCTTCCCCCGTTGACTTGGCTGGTCAGAAGGTCACAAAAGGGGATTGCGTAACCCCGGGAGGCTGCGACCGCCGTAACTATGAGTCAGTTGCCAACAGTCAGAATTTGGAGATGCAACGGTCGTAAGGCTGAACAAAAGGTCACCTTTTTCACTGCCGTCGTAATTCTGAACGGTCGCTAAACGAACGTCGTCAGCCAAGCGCTCCCTGTAATATCTCGGTTTTTATTCCTCTCTTGCTGGGACTCTCGCTCGCCTAGAGGTGTGAATGCCTCCTTTTATTTTATTTTTATTTGGCTTCCCAGTCTAAAATTCAGCGGGAAATTGTCAGTTTTAGCCACCGTGTCCTAAGGCTCTTTAGGGGCTCCAGAAAATGCATTATACTTCAGTCACTAAGTGAACGGTTTTAAGTCGAGGACCGCAGTACTTGGATCTTTTCGCTTTCTTTTCTTTTTTTATAGTTTGCCATTTTCCAGAGGAGCTTTGATGCAGGAGGGAGGGGGGGAAAGGAGCTGTTTTCTCGAGCTTTTGGCTAGACGAAAGCTCTGGATTTTTTGAAAAAAAGGAGAAACCCCTTTTAAAAAAATTTTTTCAGAATCCAGATCCTCGTCCCAGGCGGACCTGATTAAACGGTTTCCTGCAGGCGAGGAAGCCCCCGTGAGCTAAAAGGAGAACATTGCAAGATTAGCAAAAGGCATCTTGCAAAGTCCCAGATCTTTGCAACGGCCTCGAAATTGTGGCTGGCACTGAGATGTCTCTCGGCTGGCCCATTGCATCCTCAAGGTATAAATAGTCTGACCTCAATTTTTAATTTTTTATTTTTTTTCCCCTCTGATCCCACCGGGTGCAGAACGAGGTTGATGCCCTGGATCTTTAAAAAAAAAAAGAAAAAACACACTTGCAAGCTCCGGACTGCGCAGGTGGAAAAATCTAAAGGCTGTCGCCGTGCTTTTCCACCGTCTTTGCACGGAATCTCAAAATAATAGCCCTGGAAAGTTTTGCATGCCGACGCAAAGAAATGGAGCAGAGATTTCAACTCGGAAAAAAGATCTCCTGCCCTTTAGAGCCACGGAGCTCTTGCAGGCATTTCATTGCCAAACTAGGTAACCTCATCAGTGCTAGAAGGGAGGAGGGTTTGCGAGGAGGAGGAGGAGGACGACGACGACTATGGGTCCTTAATGCTCTCTGAGCTTGGTGGTTTCCTTTCAGACATGTCTTGACCCAACTAGGCAACATCATCTGTGCTAGAAGTGAGGTGGGTTTGGGAGGAGGAGGAGGGGGAGGAGGAGGAGGAGGAGGACGATGATGACGATGATGACGACTATGGGTCCTTAATGCTCTCTGAGCTTGGTGGTTTCCTTTCAGACATGTCTTGACCCAACTAGGCAACATCATCTGTGCTAGAAGTGAGGTGGGTTTGGGAGGAGGAGGAGGAGGAGGAGGAGGAGGAGGAGGATGACGATGATGACAACTATGGGTCCTTGATGCTCTCTGAGCTTGGCGGCTTTCTTGCAAACTTTTCACGACCCAACTAGGCAACATCATCTGTGCTAGAAGGGAGGAGGGTTTGGGAGGAGGAGGAGGAGGAGGAGGAGGAGGAGGAGGAGGAGGAGGAGGAGGAGGAGGAGGAAGGCGATGATGACGATGATGACGACTATGGGTCCTTAATGCTCTCTGAGCTTGGTGGTTTCCTTTCAGACATGTCTTGACCCAACTAGGCAACATCATCTGTGCTAGAAGTGAGGTGGGTTTGGGAGGAGGAGGAGGAGGAGGAGGAGGAGGAGGAGGGCGATGATGACGATGATGACGACTATGGGTCCTTAATGCTCTCTGAGCTTGGTGGTTTCCTTTCAGACATGTCTTGACCCAACTAGGCAACATCATCTGTGCTAGAAGTGAGGTGGGTTTGGGAGGAGGAGGAGGAGGAGGAGGAGGAGGAGGAGGATGACGATGATGACAACTATGGGTCCTTGATGCTCTCTGAGCTTGGCGGCTTTCTTGCAAACTTTTCACGACCCAACTAGGCAACATCATCTGTGCTAGAAGGGAGGAGGGTTTGGGAGGAGGAGGTGGAGATGTGGGGTCCTTGATGCTCTCTGAGCTTGGCGGTTTTCTTGCAAACTTTTCACGACCCAACTAGGGAACATCATCAGTGCTAGAAGGGAGTGGGGTTTGTGGAGAGGAAGAGGAGGACTGTGGGGTCTTTCGGCTGTCTGAGCCTGGTGGTTTTCTTGCAGACGTTTCATTACCAAACTAGGTAACTTCATCAGTGCTAAGGAGAATGGGGCTTGCTCCCTGCAAACAAGCTCCTTGTACATAAACAGAGAGCAAATCCATCTCCTTCTAGCACTGATGATAATTACCTACTTGGGTCATAAAATGTCTGCAAGCAAATAACTTGGAGAGCACCAAGGACCCCACGGTTGAATCCTGAGCCACAAATAGTCTCTTCTTTTTGATATCAGCCGAAGCTTATGACTTCCAGTTCCCGAATTCAGTTAGAATTTGGACCTGGCAAATGTTACCGGGCGCCCACTTCACAACTCCACAACCTTGTCTTTTTTCATGAGATCTGGGAACTTTAGTTCTCAGCTTCCATCTGGAAGCCATAAGCTCCCCGTCTGGGATTTGCAGCCAAGAAGCCTTGCCCCATCCATCCTTGCACTCTTCACTTACCTCAATCTTCCCCATCTGTAAAATGGGCTTCAGAAGTGGGGCATTTTTCGTGATGCCCAAGCGACTGTACCACAGAGGCCCGTTCTGGGGACGCATGTGGCTTTTCTCCAGGCGACTCCCTCAAATGTCTGAAAATTTTAAAATAAAATAAGAATATCAAGCTCAGGGCTAACTTGACGGATTGAGGATCTTTTTCGGTGGTTTTGCAAAAATGGGGAAATCTTTTTGCAGCCCCCAACTTAAGTCACCCAACCCTTCTCTTCCCTCCATTGTACTTATTATCCCTGCCGCAAGCGACGGTTTCAACATGTTTTATATTTCCCCCGCAGAGAGAGAGGTTGAAAAATGTCGAACGCATCTGTTGCCTTTTGAGAAAAGTGAGTATGGCGCCTTTTTCCCCACTGCATTTAATTTTCTTTCCCCCCCACCCCCCTAAAGATCCCTTTCTAAGGAGCGCCAGTTTCTGGATATGTCTGTTCAAAGCTGAAGGACCCGAGGTGTTAATATCAATTTCTAATGACTTAGTAAGGCCACACTTGCAATGCAGCTTCCAGTTTTGGCTTTTCACAGTAGAAGAAAAGATGCTGAGACTCTGGAAAGGGTGCAAAGAAGAGCAGCAAAGATGAATAGGGGACAGGAGGCTAAAACATACGAAGAACGGTTGCTGGAATTGGCTTTGATTTGTTTAATGAAAAGAAGGACCAGTGGGGACAGGATAGCAGTCTTCCAGTCTCTCAGGGGCTGCCCCAAAGAAGAGGGAGTCAAGCTATTCTCCAAAGCCCCTGAAGGCAGGACAAGAAGCAACGGATGGAAACTCATCAAGGAGAGAAGCAACCTGGAACTAAGGAGAAGTTTCCTGACAGAATTCCTTCCTTCCTTCCTTCCTTCCTTCCTTCCTTCCTTCCTTCCTTCCTTCCTTCCTTCCTTCCTTCCTCACCTTCCTTTCTACTTCCCTTTCCTTCCTTCCTTCCCCCTTCCTTCCTCCCTCCTTCTCTCCCTCCTCTTCCCCTTCCTACCTTCCCTCTTTCCATCCTTCCCTTCCCCACCCGTTCCTTCTTTCTTTCCTTTCCTTCCTTCCTTCCTTCCTTCCTTCCTTCCTTCCTTCCTTCCTTCCTTCCTTCCTACCTTCCTTCCTTCCTTCCTTCCTGTCCATCTGTTCTAGCCATCCACCCATCCATCTCCTATCTATTTCTGTCTGTCTTTCTATCTGTCTCTCTCTCTTTGTGTGTGTGTGTGTGTCCAGCCATCTATCCGTCCATCCCTCCATCTTCTACCTTTTTCTCCCTCCCTCCCTCCCTCCCTCTGCGTCGCGAAAATGCAAGTACAGTTATCAATAAGATCCAGCTTCTTGTTCTTAACAAAGTTCTGACTTTCTAAAATGAGCTGTAAACCACCAGGGTTTTTTTGGGGGGGTGGGGGCGTTCACCGCCCAGGATTATTCTTGTCTGGAAGTGTGGCTATGTACAAATGTACGCACGCACATAGACACACACTACAAAGTGAGGTCTGTTCCTCTCAAAGCTGTTGCCGTTTGTTCCTGCCAGTCTAAATTAAACTGAAATGAACAAAGGAAGTGGTTTCTGCATTGGGGTTAGTGATGGGGAAGCTTGTCATCTCTGCTCAGAGGTTCAGTTTGGGCAAAATTACCCAAAAGAGATTTGTTCAGCCTGGTGTAAGAAAAGCCTTAAGTGGACCCCTTAATTTGGCCCTCCTTCTGTCTTGAAATCAACACACCCATCGCAATATATTGCATTGCATTGCATTATTTTGTTGCATTACTATAATACATTGTGCTGCATTACTATATTGCGTCATCACATTATACATTATGCGGCATTCTTATATTGCATTATTTCATTGCATTCCATCGTATTATTATATATTATGCGGCATTCTTATATTGCATTCTTACATTGCTTTATGTTGCATTATTATGCTGCACTACTATATTGCATTATGTTGCATTGTTGCATTACAATACATTATGTTGCATTCTTATATTGCATTAATATACTGCATTGATATTCTCATATTGCACTCTTACGGTGCCTTATTTTACTACATAATTACATTCCCTTTTGATACTGTATTATTGCCATATTATTTTTGCATTATTACACAGCATTATTCTTACATTATCATTTATTTTTTGCAAAAGCAGATCTGGCTTAGGAACCAAATGTCAGCTAGTTCATCCAAGCTAGTTCATCCAACCTTAGATTTATGACAGAGATGTTGTGACACCTGACAAAACGTTAGGCTGTTCACACAATTGTCATGAATTCATTAGCCAGCCAGTGACTATTAATAAGCATAAAACCTACGGTTGATTTTTTTTTCTTTCTCTCTCATCTTTTCTGAGTTTTTTTTAAAAAAATAATAAGATTAAAGTTTGCCTTGTTAATTATGCAAGCCCCCAATAAATAAAACGAGGGGGAAAAAATCTCTTTTTTTGGAGGCAGCTGTACGAAAATCCCTTTTGATAACGTTGGCATCGCTCCGATTACAAAAGGGAGCGTTGAATAAATCCCTTTATATCGGAAGGATTTTGTGCAGGAGAAAGAAGCCGTCTTGCTGGTTAATTGTGCTGTGGGGATTTCCTGAGGATAATGGTTTTGTACCTAAGGGGTTGCGAACCGTAAGCAGAGAACACAACAATCCCCAACAAAAATTTCAGCTCTTTCCATCTGATGGGGGAATCTGAGGTTTTTTTTTCTGACAGCTTGTGGTTCCGGAATATTCGATCCACGGACTCTTCTGCCTGATGTTCCTCTGTGCGGCTGAATGGGTGACTCTGGGCCTCAATATCCCCCTCTTGTTCTACCATTTGTGGAGGTAAGCCCCCCACCCCTTTATCCCTCCCGGCGGCCTCCTTCGCCCACCCGGGGGGTGGGGGGGCTTCCCGTCAGACACCAGCCAGCAAAAGGAAAGCAGCATCAGGTGGCAACTGGCCAGGCACACAGTTGCAAATTTTAAAAAAAGGTTTTTTTAAAAAAAAATCGTTTTTAAGGAAGGATTTTGCTTCTTCTCCTGGGGAGGGAACTCAGTAGTAAAATGCAGGGGATAGGTTGGTGGAAATTCTTACTGTATGTCTTTAAGGACAATCCCTTCCTTCCTTCCTTCCTTCCTTCCTTCCTTCCTTCCTTCCTTCCTTCCTTCCTTCCTTCCTTCTCACTCTCTTTTCCTTCCTTCCTTCCCTTCCTTCTTCCTTTCCCATTTCCCCCTAATCCTTCCTTCCTCCCTGTCTCTCTCCTTTCTCATGATCTTTTCCTTCCTTCCTTCCTTCCTTCCTTCCTTCCTTCCTTCCTTCCTTCCTTCCCTCCTTCCTTCCCTCCCTCCCTCCCTCCCTTCCTTCCTCACGTGACCCCGGGATGCTTCCCCCATCACAAATACATTTATTAAATAAAAATCAATCACTAAATAAATACATTCTGGTTGCCAAACACCTGAATCATAAACCTGTGATGACGGTCATAAGGAGAGGACCGGTTGTAAGTCACTTTTTTCAGTGCCACTGCCGCTTCGAACAGTCACTAAGCGAAAGGAAATACCCTCGAGGACTTAAACCTGTTAGAAACTTTTCTTCCTGTACTGAAAATGAGAAAAAAAAAGTTGGGGAATTTTCTTTTTTTTTAATTGAAAAGTTTTACAAAAACAAAGTTTTACCCCCACTTCCCCCCCCCACTTCCCAGAGCTAAATACAGGATTATAGTTATAATAATCATATTCTAAATAGAAATTATGCAAATATACAATTAACCAAGTTCATAATGTGCTTTAACTCCCCTTTAACATAGCTACAATCAAAGTACCAATATCAATACCCCACTAACATCTACTCATAAGCTAAATGGAACTTTTTAATCCCATATTTATTCTAGATATAATCTATCCATCTCCTCCAAACTGAAACATATCTTTCCTGTGAATGATCCTTCAAATACACAAAAAATCTTAGACATCTCTGCAAGATTCGAAACTTTAGACACCCATTCTTCTATAATAAACAAACTATCCTTTTTATATTCAACATCAAATTAGTTTCTTTAACATCAAAATCTACAATAATACCCCATTATCCAATAGATTCAAAATAAGACTAGCATCCCAAACCTTTTCTATCAAGGTACCTATGCATATTTGTAACAAAATTCTTTCATATGTTTTCTGTAGGAACAAGTCTATCTCTCATATTCCTTTCCCGCCATAATTCCAGATCTTCCTTCAAATAAAAAAAAAGCTTTAGGCAATTTCGAATTAAAAAAGTTTTTAGAGGGTTCCTTCTTGTCTTCAAACGGCACCAAAACTCCATTCCAGTCCCTCATCATAATAACAAATTTATAATCCAGTTCGATTAGTCTCTGATGTAAAAATTTAAAGAATTTTTACTATTGTTGACTTGGAGCATATAATCTTCTTTTTAACAGATGCTATTTTGTCGTTTATATACGTCACTAGGCAATGTGTGTGTCCTTGTTTGTTGCAGTGTGCAAAAATAGACACTAGCGGGGCAAATATGCGTATATATTTCATCTATATCGAAATAGCTCGTTTTGGTTCTAAAAAAAGAACAGACGGGACATCCTTCTGATTCTGTTTTGGAAATTAGATTTCGGGGTGTGGAAGAGAAGCTTGGCGTTATTAAATAGAAAGTAGCAGGAATCCAATGAAATCCCAAATTTTTTAAAAAAGTCCCCAAAATTCAATTGTTTTTTTTTTCCCTCGTCCTTCTGTCTGAGTGTTGAGTTGGTGAGATTTGATCTCGTGATCTTGAGTTGGTGAAGTTCCATCCTAATAAATTCTGGACTGCTGTGTTTTTAATTTGGAGTCTGATGGGTTTTCTTCTGGGGTGCAAAACCTCAGAATTGGTCATGTCGGGGTCAAAAAGAGCCATTTTCACACTGGGCCATTGTGAGGCCACAATTGGTCATTCTGCGGCCACAATTGGTCATTCTGAGGACACAGTTGGTCATTCTGAGGCCACAGTTGGTCATTCTGAGGTCAGAATTGGTCATTCTGAGGCCACAGTTGGTCATTCTGAGGCCACAATTGGTCATTCTGAGGTCAGAATTGGTCATTCTGAGGTCAAACTGGATCATTCTGAGGCCATAATTGGTCATTCTGAGGTCAGAATTGGTCATTCTGAGGCCACAGTTGGTCATTCTGAGGTCAGAATTGGTCATTCTGAGGCCACAATTGGTCATTCTGAGGTCAAAGGTGGTCGTTCCGAGGCCACAATTGGTCGTCCTGAGGTCAAAATCGGCCACCTTGAGTTCACAGTTAGCCATTTTGAGGTCAGAAATTGGCCGTTTTCCGATCAGAGTTAGCCATCTTGAGGCCATCGTTGGTCAGATTGGACATTTTAGAAACCTCTGATTTTTTTTTTCCTTTTCATTTATTTTCATTTGTCTGCCTTTCTTCTCTCCAGGTACTTTCACCGCCCGGCAGACGGTTCTGAAGTCATGTATGATGCAGTCTCTATCATGAATGCTGACATCTTAAATTATTGCCAGAAAGAATCATGGTGCAAACTGGCTTTTTATCTGTTGTCTTTCTTCTATTATCTGTACAGGTGAGTCCCGATTTTTACAGGTCTCCATAGCTGTTTAAATTTTACCCCACTTTTCTCTCATCGATTATCCAAAAGTCACTAGAAACATTGCCATGAATAAGATCTCGACTTATGGCAGGAAGGAAGGAAGGAAGCGAGGGAAGGAAGGAAGGAAGGAAGGGAGGGAGGGAGGGAGGAAGGGAGGAAGGGAAGGGAAGGAAGGAAGGAAGGAAGGAAGGAAGGAAGGAAGGAATGGAGGGAGGGAAGGAAGGAATGGAGGGAGGGAAGGAAGGAAGGAATGGAGGGAGGGAGGGAAGGAAGGAAGAAAGAAAGAAAGAAAGGAAGGAAAGAAGGAAGGAAGGAAGGAAGGAAGGAAGGAATTGAATTAATTTATTGGTGGAATGGAAATATTGATGGAACAGGAATCACTCGACAGAATGGAAGGGATTTATGAACTGAATTATGGATGGAACTGATTTAATGAGGGAGTGGAATTTTTTTTTAATTTACTTATAAATCAAACTTCTTAACTGACCGTCTCCCTTGCAGAAGGGCAGTACACCTTTTCATCAATATAATAAAACATTAAAACGAATAATTTTGGATGGAAACATTTGAAGAAAGTTATGGACGGAAGGGAACTGGTTTGATCGAAAGGAATGGATTCATTGGTTGAACGGATGTGAGATTATTGGATCGGTGTATGGATCGACTGAATGGGGTTGAGTTAATTTGGTGATTTAATCCGGGGAGCCGGATATGCAAGGCACCCCATTGCCCCCTCCCCCCCCGTTTTCCCCAACCCTCCTGCATTTTGCAAAAGTGCGCCCGTGACCCCCTTCTTCTTCCTTCTCCCTCCTCTTTCAATCGATCCATTTTTTTGTACGACGGTCCCAGGCCAGCAAGTAAGAGCATGCAAACAATAATAATAGTAAGGAATTAAAATAAAAGACAGACGGAATAATCCATTGCGGTTGGTGGTGGGTTAACGGTGGGCCGTTCAAGCTGGCCTCATTTTACATACAGCAGAGCAGAATTTGGCCAGAGGAACTATAGCTAGTCCTTGACTTCACACACATACACACACACATACACACAAACACCAACAACACACAAGCACACGGGGGTCTTCTGTCCCCAGGCCTGAAACATAACTAGTTCTTGGCTAATTTTCTTTTCCTTCGTTTCTCTTCTCCGTCTTGCTTATTCTTTTAGCCTTCTTTTCTCCTCTCGTTTCTCCCCCCCCCTTTTTTTTTTTTTGCATTAGTGACACCCCAAACACACTTTTTCCAGGGCTGTTGCAACGTTGCACGGTCGCTAAACGGAACTAGCGTTAAGCGAGGACTCTCTATATAGCTTCTCTGGCCAAATTCTGCTCTGCTGTATGTCTAATCAGGCGCCCACCCACCCACCCACCCCCGGTTAACCCACCGCCAGTCGCAGGGTGTTATTCCGTCTTGTCTTTTGTTAGTCTGTCTCGCTTAGCGACGGAAATTGTGGTCGTAAAGCGAGGACTCATCTGCACGCCAGGTTTTCTCGGACTAACGGCCCTTCTTCTTTTCTCCTTTCCACCCCTCGCCGCCCAGTATGGTTTATACGCTGGTGAGTTTCTAATCGAGCCAACCAAAGGGGCAGGACCCTCCGATCGACACCCCCCCCCCCTTTGGACCTTCCGGGATGAATCGAAGCGCCCCCTCCTTTTTTTTTTTTCCTTCTGGACTTTGAAACGCAAAGCCGAGACGGACCCACTCGTGCCTGAAGCCGATCAAGCCGGAAAGCCACCACCGCCTTTTTTTTTGCCCCATATGGGTGGGGTGTGTTTCTGCTTCCCCCCACCCCCACCCCCGTGGTCTGGAAAACACCCCCCCCTCACACCACCACCCCGTTATGATTTGGAGAAAGAAGCCAGCATCCTTCCCACGGCTGGACGCTTCCAGCTGCGTCCCCACTGGACTTTCGGGGGAAGTCTGCAAATGGATTTGGGGTGAACAAGATCCCTTTATCTCTCCCACCCCCCCCTCTTCCATCTTCGCCACTGGGTTGGACCCATTCCTGCCTCAGCTCAGCTTTGAGTTTCTTCTCCCCCCCCCTTTTTTTTTGGGGTGGTGGTGGTCTAGGGGCCAAAAATCCATTTCTCAAACAAAAGAAACGAGGAAGGGAAAACCCACAAGGAAACTCCCCAAATTTGGCAGCTATTTAATTGATTCTGTGCTCTGGGGTGGGGGTTGTAGCCTTCTCCCCCTCTTTTTCTCCTCTCTGGAGGACTCCTGTAGGATTTTGGGGGGTGGGCTGGGATGCAAAAAAAAATAAAATAAAAATAAAATAAAAATGGGCTGTTTTCTTTCCCTCTGTTTTATTCTGGATGCTCTGGTCCAAGCATCTGTTGCTAGGGCAATAGATCAGCCTGGCTCCTATCCCCCCCCCCCCGCTTTTCTTTCTTTTCCTTTTCACCCACTCTTGTCGTTTTCATCCCGTTTTTCCCTCAAATTACGAGCATCTCCATTGAGGAAAGCCAGCTGTCTGTCTTTTGGGGGGGAGGGGTCCATTTTCCTATTAGAAAGACATCCCTCCCCTGCGATAATCAATAAATTTTAATGATTTTTTAACCAGGGGGAGGGTGGGGAGAACTATGCATCCTAGCCCCCAGGTTTTTTTCAGGAAAAAAAGAAAAAAAAACGAACCAAACCCCGCTGGCTCGAAAGCAATAGCCTTAAATCTGCTAGACTGCTCCTGGCTGTGGAGGCTTTGCTTTTCCTGTTTCCAGTGAAAAGGGATTTCTTTGGCCTTCGCCTGTTTTCGGCCCCTGTGGTGGTGGTGGGGGAGGGGGGAAGGCAGATTTTTGCCAGAGGAGCAGAATTTATTTTATTGATTGAGTTCTCTTTTGATTTATCGGGTTGTTTGTTTTTTTATAAATTGAAATTTTAGTTTAGAAGCCAAAGGAGGGAGAGGGAGGGGCCCGGAGTTTTTGCAATTTGGTGATTTTTTGGGGGGTCTTAATCAGCCACCCACCCGATCGATGCCGCTTTAAATGCCCACCTAGTAAGAGATTTAACCCTTGTGCCAATCTAACATTCGCCAGGAAGGAGACCCCCCCCCCCCCACTAGGGCAAAGATGAAAGAAAAGGTTTTAAGAGGAGATTGGACAGCCATTTGTAAGGTTTCCTGCTTTGGGCCGGGTGGGGGTTGGACTAGAAGACCTCTAAGGTCCCTTCCCAGCTCTAGGATCCCATGAAACCCCTTCAGAAACAAAGGCTAGATAATCTAAAGGGCCAGAGTGGAATCAAAATAGTTTTAAATTTCCTTCTTCCCTGGAAATTGACGACGATCCTGGTTTTTAGTAACATTTGGATTTCAATCCTTGTGGTGCCACGTGGCAACAATCTCCAAGCTTGGCAACTTTAAGACTTGTGGACTTCAATTCCCAGAATTCCCCAGCCAACATCTCCACAAATCTTTCAAGTTGGGTAATTGGTTGGCTGGCAGGGGGATTCTGGGAATTGAAGCCCACAAGTCTTGCGTTTGCCAAGTTTGGAGACCCTGCCTTAACCCAAATTAGCACAAATCACCAAAAAGATTGTCCGCCCTGATTTCTTTCTTTTTCCCATATATTTTTCCATCTATTTTTCTCCTTTTTTCCCCCCTCTCCATCCTTTGCATTGGCTTGTTCGGCAAAGAGCTTGCGACTGGCTGACCAAACGGAACAGGCAGGAGCCGAAACTCTGGATTTTGGGGTGGGGGGAGACTGCTGGACCCCATTTCTACCCCTCCTGGGGGCCACTGTATAAAACAAAGTGCTGTTGGAAATAAAGACGATGATTTGATTGTGGCCAGGAGTTCCGCTGTCTTGTGTGAACGAAAAGAAGGCAGATTTCCTTCGGAGATGCCAGCTCACCTGGAGGGCGTCTGGACACCTGCACTGGGCTGCCACCTTGATAGTTCTCGACTTGCAACCACTCACTTAGCGACTGAAGTTACAAGAGCACCAGGAAACGTGACTTACGACCAGTCCTCGCCCTTACGACTGTCGCAGCATCCACGTGATGACCTGGTCAGGATTCGAGTGCTTGGGAATTGGCATGGTTTGTGGAAGGAAGTGGGGGGTGGCAGAAGGAAGAAAAGAAATAGGGAGGGAGGGAGGGAGGGAGGGAGGGAGGGAGGAAGGAAGGATTAGAGGAGGAAGGAAGGATTAGAGGGGGAAGGAAGGAAGGAGAAACGATAGGGGAAGGGAGTGATAAACATGGTGAAAGAAGGAAGGGAAGGAGGAAGAGGGAAGCAGGAAAGGAAGAAAGGGAGGGAGGCAGGAAAGAAGGAAACGGGATAAAGAGAAAGAAAGGAAGGGGGGAAGGAAATGTGGGTGTTGTGTGCGTGTGCACACACGTGCGAAGAGCACAGGAGAGCCGTGTCTGCAGACGGTGTTGCCGGCATCCAGCCGCCCCCACAGCATTGAGCTGTCTTTCTCTCCCAGCTCTTGGAAAAGCTGCACCATCCTGACACACACACACACACACAACACACAAAGCACACGGTAGGGGAGGGGCGGCTTCTGTCCCCAGGCCTAGAACACAGCTAGTTCTTGGCTAGTTTTTACCTTTCCTTCGTTTCTCTTCTCCGTCTTGCCTATTTTTGTCAGCCCTCCCTTCCTTTCCTCCTCTCGTCCTCCCCCCCCCCTTTTTTTTTTTGCATTAGTGACACCCCCAAACACACTGGGGGAAACTGAGGCCTTCCCCCTTGCACGCCCTTGCCCGGAGGGCCGACCACCGTTGCCCATGAAAATTATTTTAAGGTGCCTGGATTCCCGGCTTAAGGTCGCAAAGGCTTCCGATGCAACACCCTGCAAGTCCTCAAGTTACGACGATTCGTTTAGTGACCGTTCAAACAACGGCACTGAAAAAAAAAGGGACTTTGGGCCGTTTTCCCCACTTAAGACCGTTGCAACCTCGCGTGATCAAAAGTCAAGACGCCTGGCAACTGACTCGTATTTATGACTGCCGCAACGTCGTGTGCGTGTGTGTGTGTGACGTGATCCCCTTTTGCGCCTTCCTGACCAGCAATGGGGAAGCCAGATTCACTTAACGGCCGAGTTACTAACTTAACAACCGCAGGGTTTCACTTAACAAGCGTGGCAGAGAAAAGTCACAACACGGGACCACAGCTGACTGAACGACCGTCTCGCTTAGCAACCGAAAGCCTGAGCTCTTTTGGCGGTCGTTAAGCCGAGGACTACCTGTAATAGGACTACCTGTAACTACATTTGCAAATCGCCAGCCATTTTCGGGGTCTAGGAAGGGCAGCTCTGCTCCCCAAAATGGGACATTAAGATAAAAGGGGGGGGGAAGAAGAGGATTGGAAATGATGGTAGGAGAAAACACACATCAGGATTTCCTTTGTGTTCCTGTGCCAGGCGACATGTTCCCCCCCCCCCCAGGTTTTTTTGTTTTGTTTTGCAAAATGTTCTTTTCAAATGCCGGCGGAGGTTGCCACCTAGCTCGGGGAAAATGAAATTATTTTTCCTTTTTATCCACAGCCTCTTTCCTCCAGAGCCGAACAGGTGGCAGGAGAAAAAATTTCCATTTTCCCTGAAAATAGGAGGCGCCCCAGGAATTGGGGAAAGGGGGTGGGCTGTTTTGTTTTTTTTTTTGGAATTAAGAGCCGCAAAGAAAAGGCTTTAAATCCTTTAGGGGGGAAAAAAACCGCCAAAATATTGTAAACCTCCCATTTAACCTGTTTTTTCTTTTGTTAACGGCTCTTTGCTCTCGACTGGGATGCAGAGTGTAACAACCTTCTCCTCCTGATTTTGGACTACAGCTCCCATCATCCTGGGCCAGGGGACTCGGAGAGCTGGATTCCTCAAACCTTTCAAGGGCGGCAAAAAGGAAGTCCTTGGCTGAACGACCACGATCGGGACCGGCGCTTTTGTTGCTAAGCCACGTGGTCACCGTTCAATGAATCGTGGGCGATTCACCGCTTTTTGGGGTGGTCGTTAAGCGAATCACACGGCCGTTAAGCCCCCCCCTGTGGCTTCCCTCTGCTCATTTCGCTCCCAGGGGAAGTGGGGGTGGTCGTAAACGGTGATCCATGCGATGGTCGTAAATTCACACCCGGGGAGTGGGGGGGGGCGCGAATGGTTCAAAACTTTGACCGTGTTGATCACAAGGGATGCTGCAACGGACGTTATGTTGGAGGACTGATTGCAAGCCACTTTTTTTCCAGCTTTGAGCGGTCATTAAGTGAAACGGTCATTAAGCCAAGTGACAACCTCACTTTGCAGCGCCGGAGGCTTCCTCCATTTTACTGGGAGTCCTTGACTTTTAGTGACCATTTGAAGTCACAACACCAGTGAAAAAATGTGACTTATGAGCCTTTTTCACACTTACGACCGTTGCAGCATGATGTGATCAAAATTCGGACGCTTGGCAACTGACTCGTATTTACGACGGTCGCAGCGTCCCGGGGTCACGTGATCCCCTTTTGCGACCTTCTGATAAGCAAAGTCAATGGCGAAGCTAACGTATCAATTTAACAACTGCGGCAAGGCAGGTCGCAAAATGGGACAAAACTCACTTAACCAAGGTCTCGCTTAACAAACAGAAATGGCGGGCTCAGTTGTGGCTGTAAGTCGAGGACTCCCTGTATTCAGATCCCTTCCTGGTGATCAAGCGTGGGAAAAAGAGGAATCCTGTTTGGGAACGCTGGGAAAAATCCAGCCGCTGCAGAGGAAACTTCTTCCAAATAAAATACATACAGAATAGTTTTGTTCTGCCCAGCGCAGAGTTTTATAAACTTTGATCGCGCTTGCAAGAAAACCAAAAAATCCGTCAAGGGAGCGATGGCAGAAAATCGAAGAGATTCTCTTCCTCTCCTCAGCCCACAGGCGAGTCAAACCCAAACTCTTTTAACACTTCAAATTTTATTTTTATTTTTTCATCTCTACCTTTGCGTCTTTTTCACTTCTCAGCAACCAGAAGCCATATTGGATTTGTTCTAGATCGGTACTTCTCAATCCTCAACCGCTTGGAAAAACAGGTGGACTTCAACTCCCAGAATCCCTCGGCCAGCATGGAATCCTGGGACTTGGAAGTATACCCATCTTCAAGCACGCTGGCTGGGGGATTCTGGGAGTTGGAAGTCCACCCATCTTGAGGTTGAGAAACAGTGGATTTTTCCAGGTCGGTACTTCTCAACTTTAACCACTTCAAAGATGGGTGGACTACAACTCCCAGAATCGCTCAGGCCAGCATGGAATCCTGGGACTTGAAGTCCAGCCATCTTCAAGGTTGAGAAACACCATTTCTAGACCCACAATCCTGGCAAGAAGACCACCAGTGGAGACAGCCAAAACAGAAAATCCGTATTTTTGTGCTAGAAAGGCTCAAAACTCATCCAACTCAAGTAAATTCCGAATAGCGGAACTGTCTCTACAAGGAAGACCCCCGAATCTACCCCATTTTTTTAAAACAAAAAAACAAAAAGGGGACTTCAATTTTGGAGTTGTGGACAAGCGTCAACCGGCACAGCTGCTCCTGGGCGAGAGAGTCACGAGTGCGAATGACTCCGCTGCCTTTAGCGTCATTCTTCAAGGGGATGGATCCCCCCACTTGTCCTCCTCCGTGGAGCCCCACGCTTGAAATTTGGGAGAGGGGGGCCACGAACAGAGACAGAACTAGGGGAGCGGCAAAATTTGGGGTGAACTGGAAAAGAAAAAGGAGGAAGTGCGCCGCAAAGTCTCCTCCGTTTAATGCACCAACTGGGCCGTCAACCAGTACAAAACTAAGGGCTGAAAGGCAGCGGCACCTAGCGTGACGTACATCTGCGCCCGTCCGGTGGTCCGGCTCAGTCCGTCTTGCACCACCGAAGTGAGGATCTTCATCCGTAAGGAACGAACCTGGGCGGGCAGAGAGAGGCATCAGAAGCATGTTGAGATGGGCACCTTGTTCATCAACTAAATCTCTCCGCGCCTAGCTGGCTTGAGGGTGGAGTTCCCATGTCCGTCATGCACCAAAGGGATGGGATATGAAATCCATCTCGACTTGAGTTTAAATTTGCTTTTATAATTTTTAAATAGCTCAAGGTGACGGATCTTCCTTCCTTCCTCCTCCTCGCTCCCCTGCACAACAACCCTTTGAGGTGGGTTGGGCTGAGAGAGGGAGGGACGGGCCCCCAAAGTCACCAAGTCATTCGTACCGCCCTGAAGACAGCCTGACTCACCATGAAATACATAAGAGAACAGGAGGCCCACGCCAGAGTAATGTAGTAGCCGTTCAGCCCAAAAACTAAGCCCCCGACCACAGTGAGGATCATCCTGGAGAGGAGAAATAAAGAATTGTGTGTGTTTTGTGTGTGCGATTAATACATCCTTCCAAACCGGGCAGGAATTAACGTTTACTCCCAAGAGCAAAGAACGAGCTTCTCCCAGTGCTGAATTGCAGCAAGGATCTTCATTTAACAGACGTCTGATGCAACGGACAAATCCTTCTGAAACAACGGACAGCTCCATTGTGTCTATAACACTCTTAAGCAGTGCTTAAAATTTAATTTTGAATTGAACCAAGTTAATTTCTGTTATAGGCACATCCTCCTCAATACACAAGACATGCTGTTGAGGTTTTTTGCCAAAAGCTCATTGGGATTTAACGGACTTTCTCTCCCAATTCGTCTGTTAAATCAGGAATTTGCTGCCACTCGCCCAGCCTCAATCGGTTGGACAGCTAGGGAACAGCCTCAAATTCAAGGCGCTTGCGTCAGTGGGGGCTTCTGGGAAACAAGAGTCTAATCCGCGAAGCAGAAAGGACCTTCCCAACTCACCCAACATATTTGTAGCCGCAATAAGCCAGAAGATCAAACGTGCCCAGATCACTTTGGACCGTGGCAAGGTAGAGACCCAGCAGAAGGGCGAGAACTTCGATCACCATCCACACGAAGGCCGTGCTGGCACACATCCCGAGGACCTCCGGGGAAAACCTGGGCAGGTAGAAAAAGTGACGCCCGAACGATTCACCGTCTGGCTTCCAGCAGGCCAGCAGGTGTCCACAAGAGACAACTCACAACCTGACGATGACACAATCTGATGACGCTGTGCAATCTTCCCAGCCTGACAAGCCAATTCGATGAGGAAAACCACATCCCCAACGGTCATCTGATCAAAATTTGGACGCTCGGGCCACCGGTTCCCATTTATGGCGGTTGCACGGTCCTCTGTGTGTGTGTGTGTGTCATGTGATGTGAACATCTGACAAGCAGGCAGTGGGGAAGCCACCTAAGAACCGTGTCACTGACTTAACTGTCGGGATTCACGTAACGACGATGGCCAGAAAAGGTCGTCAAACGAGGCAAATCTCACTGAACAGGGACAGTAAGTCGTAAAATGGGATGAAAACTCACTTAAACAAACTGTCTTGCTTAGCAACAGAGGTTTTGGGCTCAACTGCCACCGTAAATCGAGGTCCAGTTGCAGTCTGCTCCCTGCCAAATTCTACATTATGCCCGGCCTCAAATCTTCCACCCAAATTGACTCCTTAACCTCCACCGCTTTCGGTAAGATGCAAAACTGGGAAGCAAAAAAGAATTTTCCTTACCTTTTCTGTATCCCGAGGGCCATCCCAGCCAGCAAAATATACGTAATGAAGGCCATACCTGTGGAGGAGAAAATATTATTTTTTTTGAAAGAAAAGAAAAAAGCCTCCAGATTTTGGAGTTTGAAAGCGTTTTTGTTTTAAACAGGAGAACTACAATAATGTGATCTTTATTTTTTTAAAGAGCAATGTCCAACAGGAATGTATTCTATCAGTTGGATTTCCCCAGCCCTTTGGTAATTAAAAATTACAAAATCAAAGTCCGTTGTTAGAATAATGCCTTGCGATAACCTTTTTGTCCCATAAAATGCCGAGAGTCTAGGGTTTTTTAAAAAAAATATCCTCCCAGCAAACCAGCAATTCTATTTTTGGCCGATTGAATTTCACATCTGATCGATTTAATTGGATTATTAAATTAACTCTTTTTAATGCATTTATGTTTGAGATAGCTCAGGCTGCCCTGAGCAAAGTTTACACTGCAGAGTTTAGCCTTAAAAAAAAAAGCAACAACTCAAAATGTCCCCCCCCAAAAAAAGCAAAACTCACACATTTTGGTATATAATATATAAATCTAAGAGTTGCAAAAGCCTAACAATTAATTAAATCCACGTGGTCCTTGACTTAGGACTGGTTGTTTAATTAACTGTTCAGAGTGATGACGGCCTCAGAATAAAAAATATAAAATAAAATGACTCACTAGGAATATACAGATCGGGAGCGTTGACATCCTGGCGGGCAGTGAGAGGAACATCACGATGGTAACGAACTTCCCAATTCTACAAAAAAAAACCAAAAAACAATTTATGCGTTTGCCTGTCACCAATCCGTAGCTTCTTGCACCCAAATCCTTCTTGAAAAAGCTGGTCTAAAGTCGCTCCCATCCCCTTCCAAAGTTCTAATTTTTTTAAAAAAAAATCTTTTTATTTTCTGCCAAATTTAAAAAGCGTTTAGTTCCAATTTTTCAGCTGCAGAGAGAGCCTAAAAGGAATCTTTCTTCTGATATTCGATTTAGCTCCCAACGCATTCCCCAACGTGGTTTTCTATTTCCAGTGGCAATGAGTTCCACGGGTTTTACAGAGCTGAGTGAAGAGGTACGTATTGGCCGCTTGAATCTGATAAAACCCGAACTCTGCACATTCCTAATGTACCCTCTTATACACACATATTCCCCGACTTATATAAATTCATTTAGCAACCTTTCAAAATGATTACGCTGGGAAAGTGGCTTTCTACAACCGTTGCAGCATATCAGTCATGGGATCAAAATTCGGTTGCTTGGCAACCGGCATATATACATGATGGTTACAGCATCCAAGGGTCATGTGATCGCGGTCTGTAACTTTCCCACCAGCTTCCAAGAAGCTACAGGGAAAGGCTGATTCGCTTAACGACTGCACAATTCACTTAAGAACTGCAGTGATTTGCTTCCACCACCCTGGCCATAAAATCAGGCTTAAGGACACCTTTTTTTTCTTTACCTGATGCATGTAAGGGAAGATTATTAGACCTAATTTTTTCATCACGTACGTCGTGTCCACCGCAAAGAAGTATTTAAGCTTGTTGATAGAAACAAATCTGTGAATCTGCAAGAAAAAAACAGATTTATTAAATTTATAAGGCCGTCCGTCTCACCGGGGCAATCAAGCCATCCACATTAAGAGTTTGGGATTTGATTTTTATAGTGTCCGGTCGAAATGAGGCTTCAAGGGGCATTTCAATTACGAGAGAGGGGCTTTGTTGGTGGATGGCTTTAAGCTCTTCCGTGCAAAATTTTACAGAACCGGCAATCAAATAAATTTGCTGTTTGCATTCGATCCACAGCGTGACTATTTTCTGCAAAAAACTAAAACGCAGATCTGGAAAAGGGGAAAATCAGAAAAGGCTCTTAAGAGTGAGTGCGCAGGGCCAAAAGTATAATAGAAATTGTATGATTATCTTTACAATAGACTAGAATGCAATGCAATGTAATATAACATAGCATGTAGGATTAAAACTAAATGTTTAGGTTAATTAGTTTAAATGACATTTACTTTTAAGCCTCTTTAGTTCACATACTTTTAAATGTGCTGTATCATTTTTATGCCTATTTTACTTGCTCAGTGTGGAATGTTATATGTCTATAGTTTGTAGGTGCTTCTGACACAAATAAAACTAAAGGATTTAGTTTTAATCCCATATATTATGTTGCACTGCATTGCATTTGGATATGCACACATACACCCACCCACACCTATGGAATAGGGCCGAAATAAAGAAGCAAAGAGAGATTTGGAAATATATATATATTTTATTTATTTATTTTAATTCCATTTATATCCCGCCCTTTTCCGAAGACTCAGGGCGGCTTACAAGCTTAGCAGTAGCCTTCATTCTATGTATATGCCTGCTTATTAGGGCTTTCACACACACCCCAAGCGGCATTATTACAAAGTCAGCTTAATTGCCCCCAACAATCTGGGTCCTCATTTTACCTACCTGGGAAGGATGGAAGGCTGAGTCAACCTTGAGCCTGGTGGGACTCGAACCTGCACTAATTGCAGGCAGCTGGGGTTACTTAAGGAGGCATCAGCCCACTGCTCCACCAAGGCTTTATATATATATATATATATATATATATATATATATATATATATATATATATATATATATATATATATATATATATATAAATTTAAAGGATGTATGACCACTGTAACAATTGTGCCTCTCCTTCAGCATTTTTTTTTAAAAAGGAGGATTCTCAATTTTTTTCCTTTATTTATTTATTCAATTTATTTATTTATTTATTCAATTTACCTCTTTATGGACGATGTCTTTACCCTGGGAAGCAATGGAGGTGCCGTACGCCATGGCGACGTTAGCAACCGGGTCAGCAAAAATCTGGTTGAAACTCATGTCGATCCCCGGAGTGGGGTAGCCCGCCTGGGGTGGCCCGTAGCCTGAGCTGGTGTCATCAAAGAGTTGGGGGGTGTCTGCAGGTTGCGGCACAGGGGGGATTCTGGCCCTGTGTTTGGAGCCTGCGAGGGGGGGGAAATTGAGGAGGAGAAGAGGGGAACCACACAGCCAGTAGCCAGCAGCCCTCAACTAATAGCATATAATCCAGAATTCACACTCGGCACAGGATCTCAGCACACTGTCATAAATACTAGTCAGTTGCCAAGCATCAGAATTTTGATCATGGGACCGGGGAGGGATGTAGCCACGGTCCCAAGTGTGAAAAACGGCCCTAATTGACTTTTTTTTTTTTAGGACCGCTGCAACTGCGAACGGTCACTAAACAAATGGCCGTAAGTCAAGGATCAGCTGTCACAAGAATACAAACCAAGGATTCGCACTCGGCACGGGACTGAACATTGCCTGTGTGTGCTTTACTAAATCAGCCCTTCCGTTTTAAATGTTTGTTTATTCATCCTTCCATTGATCAGGCATCCATCCCCCTCTCCGAAGGGGGGGGGACTGGGGCGGCTTACAACGGAGGAGAAACAGACTTTAATATTTATTGACGTCGTAAATAATTGACATCCTAAGTAATATTTAATTTAAATACGCATTTGATTGGACTCCGTTTCTAAGCCCTCCAGCAACGTAGACAACGTAGAAAATAGCTAGTTTGGCACCACCCAGAACGGAATCCCGGGGTCACCCCCACCCCACCCCTGCCCCAAAATTTGGGGGTGCAAAGTAAAAAAAAATGGGGTGAATTGCCCAACTAGCTCTAGTGGGTGGGAGTGATTTGATTCAACCCCGGGATGAAATCAAAAATGCACCCCGGAAGGGCCCGACCGGCCAGCCGGATTTAGGGATCCCGGAGGATCTGGTCGATCCGGAGCCAAGGTAGGGATCGACGGGCCTCTCCCAAAGCAACAGGCAGGAAAGGGGGGAGGGTGTTAATGCTGGATCCCTTCCCGGGCTAAGATCCCCCCCCCAAAAAAAAAACCCTCCCCCATTCTCCCCCCCCCACTGGATCCACCCGGCCTGCCCCCCCGTTTCCCTCCCCCCCACCTACCTGGCCCCCCATAACCAGGGGGATAAGCCATGGCGCCCCTCGATCGCTTCCCACCCGCCTGCCTCGATCCACTGCGGCCCGCGCGGAAAAAGATCGACGGTCTTAATTTAAAAAAAAAAATCAATTTAAAAAAAAAAACCCGAGCAGCAAAGTTGCGAAGAGATCAAAAAAAAAAAAAAGGAAGCAGAGCGAAGGTTCTAAGCCACGTCCTCAAAGGCGCCGGCGCGGCCGAGGCGGCCGCTCCCATTGGCTGCCGCTTGTATCCTTTCGGCAGGTCCCGCGCGCCGATTGGCGGAGAGTGTATCCATTTCGCCCGGCGGAGGTTCCAAAGGGGAGGGGTTTCGCTCGCTGGCGTTCCGAAGCCCTTCGGCGCAGGCGCAGGAGGGAAGGTTGGAGGATGGGGCGGGGCGTTGGGTGGCAACCGAGGTTTTGGGGGTGCGAGGCGCGGGCAGGGGATGATGGGAGTTGGGGTCCAGCCGAGCTGGCAGGGAGACTGGTAGGAAGAAGCGGCTGGATGCATGGGCGGCGGCGGGGGGGGGGGGGGGGGTTGGTGGTTGTTTAGGGAATTGCCTGTGTTTTTTTTTTTTCTTACAGAGGTTCCCTCTGATTGGCTGAGCCGCAAGTCCGGGAGATATGGCGGATCCCGAGCGATGCTGGGAGTTGTAGTTCAACAAGACATCTAGATTCTAGTGGATTATTATTATTATTTTATTTATTATATTTTTATACCGCCCTTCTCCCGAAAGACTCAGGGCGGTGTACAGGGCAATAAATACAAAAACAAGATACAAAAGTTAAAAGCGATTAAATAAATGCCCAAGGTTAAAACAATAATTAAAATGTATTTAAAACCCCAACCCTAACCCATCAGACCAGGTCAGACTGCTCAAATAGATGCGTTTTTTAGATTGCAGTTCCCTAAGCCTTATTTGTAAGATCAGCTATTCCCAAACCTGGGAATTTATAAGACTTATGGACTTCAACTCCCATATATGTATATGCATATACATATACATATACATATACATATAGCGGTGGCTCAGTGGGTTAGGACGCTGAGCTTGTCGATCAGAAGGTCGGCAGTTTGGCGGGTCGAATCCCGAGTGCAGCGTAGCAGAGTGAGCGCCTGTTACTCGTCCCAGCTTCTGCCAACCTAGCAGTTCGAAAGCACGTAAAAATGCAAGTAGAAAAATAGGTACCGCTCCGGTGGGAAGGTAACAGCGTTCCGTGCGCCTTTGGCGTCTAGTCATGCCGGCCACACGACCACGGAGACGTCCTCGGACAAGCGCTGGCTCTTCGGCTATGAAACCGAGATGAGCACCAGCCCCTAGAGTCGGAAACGACTAGCACGCACGTGCGGGGGAACCTTTACCTTTACCTTATATATACATATACATATGGTCACCACATTACAAAAAAGATGTTGAGAGTTTGGCAAAAGTTCAGAGAAGAGCAACCAAGATGATCCAAGGCCTGGAGACCAAAACATAGGAGGAACGGCTGCGGGACGTGGGTTTGGCTAATCTAAAGAAAAGAAGAAATAGGGGAGACATGATAGCAGCGTTCTGGTATTTGAGGGGCTGCTACAAGGCAGAGGGGGCCAGGTTGTTCCCCAAAGCACCAGAGGGCAGGACGAGAAACTATGGTTGGAAACTGACCAAAGAGATAAACAACCTGGAATTAAGGAGAAACTTCCCGACAGTGAGGACAATTAACCAGTGGAACAGCTGGCCACCAGAAATCGTGGGCGCTCCATCACTGGAGGTTTTTAAGAAAAGACTAGACAGTCACTTGTCTGAGATGGTGTAGGTTCTCCTGCTTGAGCAGGGGGCTGGACCAGAAGACCTCCAAGGTCCCTTCCAGCACTATTCTATTCTACATTCTACATATACATATATGATAGTATGGATAGTATGGATTGCCAACATCCTTCTGCTTGCTGATATCCAGACACTAACACTAAAATTAGGCAATGCCCATTGTTTTCTATTTATTAATGTCTTGTAATGAAATTCGTTAGCTGGAAATTCGTTAGCTCTAAATTAATTAATTTCCAAATCTAAATCGAGATTTAGGACCACGTTGCAACTCGACATTGCCACCTATGGAGCATCGCCAGAGAGGCAATTCTTAAACATCCTACTACAGGAATTCGGCAGCTAGTTTGATCCCATCCAAGAACTTGTGGATCCTCACTCTCCTGACGCTTAAAAACCTTTCTTGAGTACTAGATTTAAGTCTGAGGCCCTGGGAGAACCTGTTGGTCAAATTTATAAGCCAGGTTTGAATCATCAATGAAATGTAATTAAAAAAGAAAGAAAGTTTGCTGCTGCTTAAAAACCCTCGCCCCTTTTAAATAACAACAAACTGGATCTTTTTTTTAAAAAAAAATTACCTTTCATTGATGGTCTTCATTACGTGTCCCTGGCATAGAGGGTGTGCACAGAAATAATTTTTGTTTCCAATAGTAAAACCTGAGTTGATCCCTTGAAGATTCATCTGGGATCATCCAGAACTGAAAAACAGTAGGATTTCCACCCAATTTTAATCAGTTATGTTTGCAGAACAGATCTAGCTTGTCTTTCTCGACCTCAGGACTTTTAAGATGGCAGGACTTCAATTCCCAGAATTCTCCAGCCAGCATGCCAGCTGGGAAATTCTGGGAGTTTTGCAGCCAGCATGCCGGCTGGGAAATTCTTGGGGTTGAGGTCCATCTATTTTAAAGTTGCCAAGGTTGAGAAACACGAGTCTAAGCTTACATTTCCATGGACAAATAAGGTTAAAAGATTGTTGGTTGGAGAATTCTAGGAGTTGAAGTCCATATATCTCAAGGCATGGTGGCTGGGGAATTCTGGGAGTTGAAGTTCACATATCTCAAAGCCAGCTAGCTGGGGAATTCTGGGAGCTGAAATCCACAAAACAAAAATTCCAAAGGCTGAAACAATTGGCTATTAAAATAAGCCATGGCCACATTATTTTTTATTATTATTATTATTATTATTATTATTATTATTATTATTATTATTATTATTATTATTATTAATAATAATAATAATTATCAATAATAATAATAATAATAATAACAATAACAATAATAATAATAATAATAATAATAAAGTTGGAAGGGACCTTGGAGGTCATCTAGTCCAACCCACTGCTCAGGCAGGAAACCTTATACCATTTCAGACAAATGGCTGTCTAGTCTCTTCTTTAAAACTTCCAGTGTTGGAGCATTCACCACTTCTGGAGGCAGGTTGTTTCACTGGTGAATTGTTCTCACAGTCAGGAAGTTTGTGTGTGTGTGTGTGTGTGTGTTGCACAATACTATATCAAAACCACCTTGCATCTACTGGTACTCTCTGACTTCTTTTCCCTTTTACCGTATTTGTAATATTTTTGCCGTCCCAGTTAACCAGGCCCATCGCATCAAGTATTTTTAATTACCCACAATGCTCCTGAGGCTCTCAGAGGCATTGTGGGAAATTGGACCTGAGCGCTGCAGCCAAGCTCACCTACCCCTCTCCTTCCAGAGCTTGGAGAATTGTAGGTTTGTTCTCCCTGTGGTTTGGCTAGATCTGGGTCAGAACCCAGTTAGTAGGGCCAGGCTTTATCTGGCTGTGGGGTTATTACAGATCTGGCGGAGGTGAGGTGTCTGCTGATGGCGACCCTTGGAACACCCCCCCCCCCATTTCAGAGATACTGACCAAACTTAGTCCGACAGTAGCCCAATATAAACTGGGTTTATTCAGGACAGTCGCATCTGCCCCTCGCCGCAAACTTCCAAGCCATTTTTACTTGGGGGGGGGGTTATTAGAACTAACATCCTTGGACCTCCGCTACTTCCGCCGCGGGCTGAAGACCCACTTCTTTGAACTAGCTGGTCTGGCCTAATGGGGAGGGTCTTTTTAACGGTTTTTTTTATTATTTTATTGTTATTGTATTTTAATTGGGCATTGGTTTAATCTTTTTTAATTTTTGTACTGTTATTTATTTATATATGCCCTGTTAACCCTGAGTCCCTCGGGAGAAGGGCGGTATAGAAATCGAATAAACCTAAACCTAAACCTAAACCTTGGGCCGGGGTGTGTGTGTGTGGGGGGGGGGAGGGCAGAAAGGCGAGTCTCTCTGACCCAGGTTTGCATTCCGACGTGCAGACGCGCCGCTTTCGCGCCCAGGGGGAAAGCGGGGGGGGAGGGAAGGGGAGGGACACGTGGGGAAGCAGCCTTCCCTCCTCGCCTGCCGAGTCATCAGGGCCGACAAGAAAGGCGGCGGACCAGGCAGCCGGAGAGACTCGAGCCGGGCAGCTTAGCCGGACGAAAGTTCGGGGCTGCGGACCGTCGGGAGGGGGGAAGAAACCGGGCCGGGGTCGGCGGGCTTTGTGCGCGGGGGCTGCTTTCCAGCCCCGCCGCGGAAGGCGGAGCCGCCGCCTCTGCCTCCATCCGAAGCGTCCGGGCGTCCGGGCAGGTGGGTGTCCGGGCAGGGCGCGCCGCGGCTGCCTCCCATGCCCGGCGGCGGGGACTGCGGGAGGCGGCACAGCTGGAACCGCGGCGGGGCCGGCCAGCCCCTCGGCCGAGCGTAAGATGCGGCCGGGCCGCTTGCTCGGCGGCGCCACGCGGGAACGACGATGCCTGGCGTCCGGGGAGAAGACGGCGGGCAGCAGCCGGGCGCGGGGGAGCTGCCCACCCTCACCCCGGCTGGGGGACCCCCTCGTGAAGAGGTAAGCCGGTCCCACGCTGCGGGTGGGGTGGGGGAGAAAAAAAAGGGGAGGGCGGGAAGGTGAAAGAAAAAGAAGGAAGATGGGGAAAAGGAAGGCAGGAAAGAAAGGAAGGAGAGGAAGAGGGGAAAGGGAAGATGGGAAAGGAAAGGAAGAAGGGAGGGAGGGAGGGAAGGAAAGAAGGAAGGAAAGGGAAAGAAGAGAAGGCTGGAAGGAAGGAAGGAAGGAAGGAAGGAAGGAAGGAAGGAAGGAAAAAGGAAAGGAAAAGAGAGAGAGAGAGAAAGAGAAAGGAAGGAAGGAAGGAAGGAAGGAAGGAAGGAAAAAGGAAAGGAAAAGAGAGAGAGAGAGAAAGAGGAAGGAAGGAAGGAAGGAAGGAAGGAAGGAGAGAGAGAGAGAAAGGAGGAAATGCCAAAAACCCGAACCGCTTTTGCGCTGCGCCCTGGGCGCACCGCTTTGGAGACCACTCGCCCTTTCCAAGCGGCGCCTCCAAAATCCGGGGGTAGCGGGGATGGGAGGGGGATGCCGGCTTTCGGGCTTTGAAACCCGGGCTCCGGGCCTCTTCTTTTCGGTCCTTCGCCCCCCACCCCCTTTTTCCACCCACCCCCCTCTCCCTAAAACGAGAGAGGCGGGGCGTGAACACGGGGGAAGCGCAGGAGCGATTTTGCTGCAGGGAACACGTGTCCCTTTGTGCGTGATTAATAGCTCGACGGGGGTTAAAAATAAACCTAGATTTCTGCGTTGGGGGGTCGAGCATGGGGGGGTGGGAGGAAAGGTGGCTTCTTGGGCCCCCTCCCCTTCGGGCCCCCTTGCATCCTCGCCGCCTCCGCCCTCCCCAACCAGACTTTTTTTTTGGGGGGGGGTTGGAGCGATTTGCAACAAGGTGTCCGCGCTGCGTAAAAACGAGGCACCCCGGTTTTCTCCGGATCCCCAGGAAAGAGGGAGGGGATCTGCAAAAGAAGCGGCGCGTTTTGCGACCAGCTGGGGTGTGTGTGTGTGTGTGTGAGAGAGAGAGAGAGAGAGAGAGAGAAAGAGAGTGGAGGGGTGGGGGCACGAGAGAGAGAGAGAGAGAGTGGAGGGGTGGGGGCACGAGAGAGAGAGAGAGAGAGAGAGAGAAAGAAAGAGAGTGGAGGGGTGGGGGCACGAGAGAGAGAGAGAGAGAGAGAGAGAGAGAGAGAGAGAGAGAGAGAAAGAAAGAGAGTGGAGGGGTGGGGGCACGAGAGAGAGAGAGAGAGAGAGAGAGAGAAAGAGTGGAGGGGTGGGGGCACGAGAGAGAGAGAGAGAGAGAGAGAGAGAGAGAAAGAAAGAGAGTGGAGGGGTGGGGGCACGAGAGAGAGAGAGAGAGAGAGAGAGAGAGAGAAAGAAAGAGTGGAGGGGTGGGGGCACGAGAGAGAGAGAGAGAGAGAGAGAAAGAAAGAGAGTGGAGGGGTGGGGGCACGAGAGAGAGAGAGAGAGAGAGAGAGAGAGAGAGAAAGAAAGAGTGGAGGGGTGGGGGCACGAGAGAGAGAGAGAGAGAGAGAGAGAGAGAGAGAAAGAAAGAGAGTGGAGGGGTGGGGGCACGAGAGAGAGAGAGAGAGAGAGAGAGAGAGAGAGAGAGAGAAAGAAAGAGTGGAGGGGTGGGGGCACGAGAGAGAGAGAGAGAGAGAGAGAGAGAGAGAGAGAGAAAGAAAGAGAGTGGAGGGGTGGGGACACGAGAGAGAGAGAGAGAGAGAGAGAGAGAGAGAGAGAGAGAGAAAGAAAGAAAGAGAGTGGAGGGGTGGGGGCATGAGAGAGAGAGAGAGAGAGAGAGAGAGAGAGAGAGAGAGAGAAAGAAAGAAAGAGAGTGGAGGGGTGGGGGCACGAGAGAGAGAGAGAGAGAGAGAGAGAGAGAGAGAGAGAGAGAAAGAAAGAGAGTGGAGGGGTGGGGGCACGAGAGAGAGAGAGAGAGAGAGAGAGAGAGAGAGAGAGAGAGAGAGAGAAAGAAAGAGAGTGGAGGGGTGGGGGCACGAGAGAGAGAGAGAGAGAGAGAGAGAGAGAGAGAGAGAAAGAAAGAGTGGAGGGGTGGGGGCACGAGAGAGAGAGAGAGAGAGAGAGAGAGAGAGAGAGAGAAAGAAAGAGAGTGGAGGGGTGGGGACACGAGAGAGAGAGAGAGAGAGAGAGAGAGAGAGAGAGAGAGAAAGAAAGAAAGAGAGTGGAGGGGTGGGGACACGAGAGAGAGAGAGAGAGAGAGAGAGAGAGAGAGAGAGAAAGAAAGAAAGAGAGTGGAGGGGTGGGGACACGAGAGAGAGAGAGAGAGAGAGAGAGAGAGAGAGAGAGAGAGAAAGAAAGAGTGGAGGGGTGGGGGCACGCGTGAAGTTCTGCATTGCACCACAGTCTGCCCGGCCGCGTCCTTCGCCTCTCCGCTTTGATGCTCTTGCGGCGAGCGACACCGCTCGGTCTGAGCGGAGGAACAAAGCCAGCAGGATCGGGGAAGGGGTTTGGGGGGGGGGCTAAAGGGAGGGTGAAAGTCATTCCGACGCTGATTGGGACTCGACCCCCTTTTTTCTCCACGTCTAGCATTTTTTTTTATTTTAAAAGCAACTGCATTTTCTTGCAGGAAAAAAAACCAACAAAGGATAATTCTCTCTCGCTCTCCCCCCCCCCTCGAAAAAGCCTTAGGAACAAGAATAGTGCCCCCCCTTCCCCCTCTTTTGCACGCCTTTCTGCAGCCTGTGTAGTTTCTGGTTGGGGGATGGAAAAAGCTGCTGGGACAAGGGCTGGGCCTTTCTGCCTAGCTTTTGAAGAATAAGATTGGGGAAGTATTTGTGTGTGGGGGAGGGAGTTGGCACCCAAGAGGCTGGGAGTTGCCAGGGGTTGAGAAGCACACACACACACAAACAAAACACACGCACACAAATTTTGATAGACAAACGCCAGGCACGTTTAGTCTTGCCTTCTTCCTGGACTGCATTAAGGCAAAGGGAAGAGGGTGTGAGATTGAAACACACACACACACACACACACACACACACCCATGCTTTTAAAAAATAAAAAAAAAATCATCCTCTTTACCACCCCCACCCCCCACCAACCATCTTAAAAGCCATTTGCGGTTGGCAGTCTCCCAAAAATCCAGTTGCCGAACCCCTTTTGCAGTTCTCAAGGGAGACGTTGAAAGGCAGGGGATGATGGAAGAGGTGAAGGGTGCATGGAAAAGTCATGGAACTCCCTCCCAGCTGCCCCCTCTCCACCCACCCCCCTCCACTACCACCCAAGAGGGCCCAATCCACCTTGAAGCTGTCCCGGCTTAGTTTATTTTATTATTTATCCGTTTCTAGAGTGGTCCAGGAACCCTCTGTGGCTAACCTTTCTAAAATGCTAAAGCCATTAAAAAAAACATAAAACAGTAAATTAAATATTTAAATTAAATAGTCGGAATTCCCTTGGACTCTCTCTTCCCTCTTTTTTCTCTTTCTTTCTCTGTTTCTTTTTTTTTGTCTGTCTTTCTCTCTTTCTTTCTCTCTCTCAGCTAGAGGTGAGACAACGTCCGGGAACAGTTCAATAACAGCGTATCCCTAACCCTTTCATCCAACTTGGCTTATGGCTAGATACGTTAAATGGCTGGCGGTCACAACAAAATGGAACTTCCCCTACACAGGAGCAGTCTATCCTGGTGTAAGGAGGCAAACCAGAGAGCTGTAGGCTGGCTGTGCATTTCGGCTTTTGCGGAGGAAACAGACACTCGGCTTTATTTTGTCTGGCTTTCGACATCCTGTTTATATCCCTGAAAGTGGCCGTGTTAGCGTCTGGCCTCAACGCCCCCAATGTGAACGGCGTGATGTGTCTGAAAACACAATTGCAGGGTGTCTGGCATGTCAACCCCAAGCTGGTAGTTAAGTCACCACCACCACCGCCGCCCCGCCTGCTGTGATCCTGGGACACAAGACGTTGGCACCGTTTCAAGGGTTCAACTTTGGCGTGCTGGTTTTTTTCGTCCTCCGGGTCAGAAACACGGGGTGGGGAGGGCAGAATTATGGTTACTGGTTTGGGGAGGGGGGGTCTCGGATCTTTGTGGGAAGGGGCAGCTCTGTAACCCGTTCTTCTTCTCTTCTCTTCCCTCCTTGCCTGTCTCTCCCTCGGCCCTTAGCAACGTCCTCTGAAGCAGTCTCTCAGCAGCTCGCTGTGCCGCGAGTCCCACTGGAAATGTTTAGTGCTCACCCTCCTGATGTTCGGGTGCTTTGGCGTCATGGCCTGGTGCCGCCTCTCGACGGTGACCCGCCTGAACTACGACAGCTCCTACCGGGGGGCATCGCTGGTGTACCATGACAGCCCGTGCTCCAACGGGTACATCTACATCCCGCTGGCCTTCTTGAGCATGTTGTACGTGGTGTACCTGGTGGAGTGCTGGCACCGGTTCGCCAAGGGACAGAGTCAGTACCGGGTGGATACGGCGAGCGTCTACGACAAGGTGCAGCGCATGCAGCAGGCCACGCCCTGCATCTGGTGGAAAGCCGTCAGCTATCACTACATCCGCCGTACGAGGCAGGTCACGCGTTACCGCAACGGGGACGCTTACACGACCACCCAGGTTTACCACGAGCGGGTCAACACCCACGTCTCGGAGACGGAGTTTGACTACTCAGGGCACGGGGTGAAGGACGTCTCCAAGGAGCTGTTGGGTCTTTCAGATTACCCTGTGACCAAACTCCGCTTTACGAAATGCTTCAGTTTCGCCACGGGCGAGGCGGAAGCCGCCTACCTGACGCAGAGGGCCCGGTTCTTTGGCGAGAATGAAGGCTTGGACGACTACATGGAGGCCCGCGAAGGGATGCACCTCAAAAACGTGGACTTTAAGGAGCACATGTTGGTCTTCCTGGATCCGGGGCGCCCACCTTGGTACACGCGCCGGAGTGTCTTCTGGCTGGCCTCGTTCCTCCTGCTGTCCTGGCCGCTGAGAGTTTTGTCTGAATACCGTACGGCGAACGTACATTATCACGTGGAGAAACTCTTTGGGGCAGACGACGGGCCCAGCCCGCTGGATGCCGCGGGGGGCTACGGGCGGCGAATCTCGCGCGTCAACACAGTGGACATGACCGAACTGGAATGGCACATCCGTTCCAACCAGCAGCTGGTGCCCAGCTACTCCGAGGCCGTGTTGATGGACGCCACGACGGTGGCGGGCGCAGCCTACCTCCGCAGCTGCCAACGCTGTCGGCGGACTGTCAGCAGCAACTCTCTGCCCTCGCGGGGCACCCGAGCCCTCTATGCCCGCCTGCCCTTCAGCTGCAGCCGTTTCTCGCTGAGTGGCGCCCGGCGGTGTGGTGGGATCCTGCGCAGCCTCAGCGGGAGCCACGTGGGGAGCAACACGGAGACGGAGCCGTTGGAAAGCCCCCCGTGCTACCAGGATGCGTTGTACTTTCCTGTGCTGATTGTCCACGGAGGCGAGGGCTGCGAGCGCAACGGGCACAGGCCGGGGCTGGCCGGGAGGGGGCAAGGGACCCCCCTGTGAACTGGGAGGGGGGGGAGGGATGGTGGAAACTTAAGTTCCCTGGGAGAAAGGCAGTACAAGACGTCTCTGGCTTGTTTCCTTTGAGCCAAGATGGAACCCATTAACCCGACTGCAAGGCTCTTCGGCCGACATTACAGCCTTCTAAGGTTGTTCCTTTGGGGAGAGAGGAGCCCATTAAGCTGATATGGTTCAGGGGTTTCTTTTGCCCAACTCTTTGGTAGAGGAAGAAGAAGGAAGGAAGGAGGAAGATGGGAGGGAATGAGGGAGGGAGGGAGGGAGGGAGGGAGGAAGGAAAGGAAGAAAGGAAGGAAGGAAGGATTAAAGGGAAGGAAGGAAGGAAAGGAATATAGTGGGAAGGAAGGAAAAAAGCAAGAAAAGGGAAGGAAGGAAAAATGGAGGGAGGGAGAAGGAAGGAAGAACAGAGGGAAGGAAGGAAGGAATAGAGGGAAGGAAGGAAGGAAGGAAGGAAGGAAGGAAGGAAGGAAATAGAGCAGGCAGGAAGAACGTCCCAAATTTTCAGGAAAATGCGAATTTTCGAAGCAGTGTTCTAAAAACGCGCATTTTCAAGTCAGTATTCTTATACAGAATTCTTTTGCTGAACTCTTCGCTAGAGGAAGGAAGGAAGGATATTCCGGAGAATGTGAGAGAGTTTCCCACAAGTGCTCGGGAACATTTTAAAAAAGACAAAAAAAAGAGAACAGAAAGGGCGTTTTAACCAGGGGAGGAAAGGTCAGAGGCTCAGCCCAATGGAACACAGAATGACCGAGTTGGAAAGGGACCGTGGAGGTCTTCTAGTCCAACCCACAGCTTCTCCGTTGTTCCTTTCGTCCCGCTCACCCTGGGGCAGCAGTCACCTAAAGGAAACTCGCACTCAGAAAGTTGGATCCCGTGCCAGGCGCTGGCACAAAGGAGGGGAGACCACACAGCAAAGCTCGAATTGGAGAGGTGACGTTTTTAATCCCCAGCGCTGGCAGAAACCCCAAAATTATTTTCTCCCCCCCCCTCCACTAGCCATCCTCACTTCCCTCCCCAATAATGCGGGTTCTTAGAGGAAGAAGCTATCAGGCGCCAAGATGGATCGATTGAACCTCCCTGCCTAGGAGCAGTCTATCTTGAACCCTAGGGCCAAGCGAGGGGAGCGGGGCAGGGGTTATATTGCTGGCCTCCTCCAAGCTTTCTCTTTACAATTCCTAATATCAAGATTGGTATCTTCCAAACTAAGTTCTGCGCTTGCAAAGCGAGCCGGCTTTGTCTGAGGCTGCTTTATTTTTATTTATTTATTTATTTATTTATTTATTATTTAATTTAATTTGTATACCGCCCTTCTCCCGAAGGACTCAGGGCGGTGAACAGGGCAATAAATACTAAAATACAGAAATACAGAAATTAAGAAGAGATTAAACCAATGCCCAATGCAACAAATAAATTACATAAAAACAGCGATAAAACCCAAACTCATCAGACCAGGCCGGCTTGTTCAAACAAATAGGTCTTTAGATCACGTCGGAAGGAGCGAAGGTCGGGAGCCATCCGGAGCTCAACCGGTAAACGGTTCCACAGATCAGGCGCACCCACAAAGAACGCTCCCCCCCTTTAAATATCCCCTCCAAAAAATAATAATAATGAATGAATGAATAAATTAAGAATTTCCATGCTGGATCCTTGAACTGAAAAAGGAGGTTCCAGATGGATATGAGTGCTCTAAGGCTCTAAGCTGATGGCCCAATTGTTCCGTCGCTCCGGGATCAAGCCGACATTTGAATTAACGAGCATTGCAAAAACATGGATGCGTGAATGCCCATCCGAGCAGGGAAGGGAGTGAGGAGAGATGATGAAGGCAGTCCTTATTTAACGACCAAAACGGGACCGGCAATTTGGTCTTTAAGCCAAGTGGCCGCTCACTTGAAATTGTTTTATTCATTCATTTATTTATTACATTTATTGGCTGTCCGTCATGCTATCCGGAGTGATTCACTCTTTCTCTCTCTGTGTATATCAAATAATACATCTTTGCAACTTTCGTTTGCTTGTCAGATCTACGAAGGATGTAAAAGTGAGGACTGGTCACAAAGTGACTTTTTTCACCGACATGGTGACGGCAAGGTGGTCGCTAAACGAGGACTGCCTGTTGATGCCGTTTCCTCTCTGCCAGCTGAAATAAGGTTTACCCACTCTTTTAGAGTCGGGGGCTTCTTGTTGCCATGGATTCCCAAGTTTTGACAATGTAGGGTTTCTCTTTTTTAAAAAAAATACAGGCCGGTCCTTGACTTACAACCGCAACTGAGCCCCAAATTTCCGTTGCTAAGTGAAACAGTGCGTTTTGCCCCATTTTGCCACCTTCCTTGCCACAGTTCTTCGGGGAATCGCTGCCGTTGCTAAGTTAGTAACCCAGTTGTTAAGTGAATCAGGCTTCCCCATTGACTTCGCTTGTCAGATGGTCGCAAAAGGGGATCACATGACCCCAGCCATCATAAATAGGAGTCAGTTGCCAAGCATCTGAATGTAAATCACACGACCGATGCTGCAACAGTCACAAGGGTGAAAAACAGTCATAAGTCACTTTTTTCAGTCCCGTTGTAACTTTGAACAGTCAGTAAGCAAGCTGTTGTAAGTTCTCTAGCGACTCACCATTCTCGAAATAAGGGCTAAGTAGGCTTTCATCCTTATCCCGTGTGCCGAACCCCAAGAACGGGAGCGGAGACCCCAAAGTGACACACACTGACGTGCAGAGCCCTGTCAGTGAACGTCCGAGGCGCTGCATTCACGCAACAATCCAGTTTTCAGGCTCCAAGTGTGGAATAGCACTCCCATCTTTTCGGAGACACAACTGTTGAATCTCCTGCGCGAAGCCAGCAAAACGGATCAATTCGACGCCCAAAGGTGTCGTGTGAATTGGTTCAGAAGCGTGTCGGGCCCCGCTGATGGCAAGACTCTGGTGATCTGGGCAATCCCGGATCCCTTCTTCCGTTCAAAACTGCTGGCAGATCCCACACAAGCTGCCTTTGAAGGAACTGCCTCTTTCACTCTGCAAAAAGAAAAAAAAAAGCAGAATTCACTCTGCATTTCAGCTACTCTGTTTTTTCCCATGGTAACGGTTTCCCGTCTCGTCCCATCGACCATGAAAAATTGGATTTGCTCTGGGAGATCAACTGAGATCAACTTCACTTCTGAGGCTTTGGGGGCAGGGGGGAGGTCTGCCTGCTGGTGGCGGGGGGGGGGGAACGTCCCGCATCGTCCCGCTTCAGTGTAACCTTGGTGCAAAATACTACAGGTAGTCCTCAACATATGGCCACAATTGAGCCCAACATTTATGTGGCTGAGAGAGAAATTTGTCTGGAATGGTAGAGGGATTCCTGCCTGAGCAAGGGGTTGGACTAGAAGACCTCCAAGGTCCCTAACAACTCTGTTACTATTCTTATTATTACATTTGTTTTGCCCTGTTTTCAACTTTTCTTTACCACGTTTGTTAAGCGAATCGCTGCAGTTCTTAAAATCAGGAACCCGATCGTTAAAATGAATCTGGCTTCCGGTCAGAAGGTCGCAAAAGGGGATTACGTGTAGACCTTCCAGGATGCTACAGCCGTCGTAAATGTGAGCCAGTTGCCAAACGTCCGAATGTAAATCACCTGACCCCACGGGGATGGTATAATGGTCGTTAAGGGTGAAAAAACGGGTCATTGGTTACTTTTTTCAATGCCGGTCACTAAATGGAACAGTTGTAAGTTGAAGATTACCTGAATTTGATTTTCTTTGCGTGGCTGGGGGGGGGTGTCGAGAGGGACGCTCCGCTGAACGAGAAAAAAGGAAAGAAAGATAACTCTGTTTCCTCCTCCTTTGGCAAATGTTTCGGGCACCGTTTCAAAGAGACGGTCTCTCAGTGACCAAACCACAGGGGGAAAACAAAAGTGGAGATGACCAGAGCCGTAGCCCACCCACCGCTGTCGAAATAAAAGGATTTCAAATCCCTGACTAGGCTGGTTACTTGGTGTGTCTTTACGTGGGTTGAAGGAATAGGAATAGAATGGAATAGAATAATGAAAGAACAAACTAGAATAGAACAGAATAGAATAGAACAGAATATAGAACAGAATAGAATAGAACAGAATAGAATAGGGAATAAGAAAGAATAGAATAGAAATACAGAATATAATAGAATAATGAAAGAATGAAATAGAATAGAACAGAATAGAATAGAACAGAATATAATAGAGAATTAGTAGAATGGAATAGAATAGGGAATAAGAAAGAATAGAATAGAAATACAAAGTACTGTATAATAGAATAATGAAAGAATGAAATAGAATAGAACAGAATATAGAATAGAATAGAACAGAATATAATAGAGAATTAGAATAGAATAGGGAATAAGAAAGAATAGAATAGAAATACAGAATATAATAGAATAATGAAAGAATGAAATAGAATAGAACAGAATATACAATAGAATAGAACAGAATATAATAGAGAATTAATAGAATAGAATAGAATAGAATAGAATAGGGAATAAGAAAGAATAGAATAGAAATACAGAATATAATAGAATAATGAAAGAATGAAATAGAATAGAACAGAATATAGAACAGAATAGAATAGGGAATAAGAAAGAATAGAATAGAAATACAGAATATAATAGAATAATGAAAGAATGAAATAGAATAGAACAGAATAGAATAGAACAGAATATAATAGAGAATTAGTAGAATAGAATAGGGAATAAGAAAGAATAGAATAGAAATACAGAATACTGTATAATAGAATAATGAAAGAATGAAATAGAATAGAACAGAATATAATAGAGAATTAGAATAGAATAGAATGGGGAATAAGAAAGAATAGAATAGAAATACAGAATATAATGAAAGAATGAAATAGAACAGAACAGAACATAGAACAGAATAGAATAGAATAATAGAGTTGGGAGGGACCTTGTAGGTCATCTAGTCTAATCCCCTGTCTAAGCAGGAGACCTTATAGGTTCTCCTGCTTGAGCAGGGGGGGCTGGACTGGAAGACCTCCACGGTCCCTTCCAGCTCTATTCTATTCTGAAATTATTAGCCCTGTCAGTTTTGCACCGAATTTTAATTTGAGGGCAGTCTCCAAATCTGGCAGGGGGAGGTAGACTTAGGCTTCCTCCCCGCAGATCTAATCGTGGAGAGAAGGTGGGTGTGCAAGGAAACAGCGTGCAGAAAAAAAAGAGTGCCAAGAAGAAAGGAATACGGCTTTTAAGCAATGCACGATGCTCGATCCCTTAATTATTCATCATGGAAGTGGGGGGAAAAAGAACAACTGTTCGCTCTGTAATTGATTCTCACCATGGCCGGAGGACGAACAGATGGGCCCAGTTATTTGGAAATAAGTAGTTTTCCCTCAGATGGTGGCCACCGGTGAGCCGGTGCTATGATCCTCTGTGGCCTCCAAGCATCCTTTTTTTTTCTCCCCAGGGTTCCCATGGCGATGGTTGCAGAGCAACGAGGAGGCAGAGGGGACCAAGCTTGGTTCCTTAGCATTATTCTTTCAGGAAGGTCCAATTCCTGGCAATTTCATTCCTCTGAAACCATGGCTGAACTTGTCTCCACGATGCTTTATAATTTTCTGGGGTCTCCCATCCAAAAATAGGCCCAGCCTAGCCCTGCTTAGGTTTTTTTTCCCCCACCCAACAACATTACTCGGGATGATGCTATAAATCCAGGCTGAAATGCATACGGAGGAACGTGAATTTCACAATAACAATAATTATTTTTTTTTTAAAAAAAAGTCTCCGCTCCCATGGGGCTTCTTGTATTACTCCTGCAGAATAGCAAGTGGAGGTGAGTAAATGAAGAGGCACGAATGGTCCTCCCTTCTGGAAAAGGGGATGGGATTGGTCTCTTCTGGAAAAAAGGCAGATGATACCCTTATGCTAAAAGCTTTAGCAGAGGATTAGCGTTCTGAGATAAATCTCTTGGGGATAATAGAGAAGGTGAGAGGGGATCAGAAGGGAAATTGGAATTAAGGTTGGTTTCTAAATTTTCTTATCTGCTGAGCAGTTCCTGTATACTGGAGAGCAAGAGGGACAATGTCTAAATTTGAGTAGGTATCTATATTCCTTCCTTCCTTCTCTCTCTGTCATCTGTCTATATCTTTTTCTTCTTTCCTTCTTTATCTACCTGCCTATCAACTCCTGTCTGTCTATCTGTCTCCTTTCTTCCCCCACTCTTTCATCTATCTTTTCTTCCTTCTTTATCTACCTACCTATCAAATCCTGTCTATCATCTGTCTCCTTCCTTCCTTCCTTCCTTCCTTCCTTCCTTCCTTCCTTCCTTCCTTCTCCTCCTTCCTCTCTCTGTCATTTGTCTAAATATTTTTCTTCTATCTCCCTTCATCCCTCCCTCCGTGGCCTTTTCATCCTTTCAGTCCAGCCTTAAGTCTTTGACCGTGGGAATAACATTCCCTCTGGAACCGCTGGCTAACCAGGATGGCTCCTCCTGCCAGCAAGGAACTAACTTCTACTTCTGATCAAAGGTCAATGTGGAAAAAAAAAGTTTCCCAGAAAAATCTCCCTTTTTCAGCCTCACAAAGCCGAGCCGAAGAATTGGAAATAAAAAGTTTTTAAACTATTCCTAGAAATTCTCCCCCTGACACTCCCAGAAAATGGATTGAATCCATACTGCTTTTCTTCTTGTTGTTGTTGTTTTAAGTGCTGCTTTTGTGTATTTCATTGATCTTTCAAGCTTGGATCCGAATCAGACGGAGACGGTTCCGCCCGGCGTCTGCTTCCAATAAACGAGCAGTTTGCAAAATGGATTCCGATAGATCACCCAGGCCGACTGCATCAAACCATCCTTTTTTTTAATTGATACAATTGGAGGCCGAAATTACCCTCGTTTAGCGGGACACCTCTGGAGTGAGCTATGCCCCATTTTCCGGCTTTTCCGGCCACCGTTGTTAAGTGAAACTCTACAGTTTTTAAGTTAGTAACCCGGTTGTTAAGTGAATCGGGGTTGTCAGGTCGGAAAAGGGGAAAAGCTGCCTGGGTGACTTTAGGCCAATCACCAGGTGACGGTGAGTTCTAGTTCTGCCTTGGGCATGAAAGCCAGCTGGGTGACTTTGGGCCAGTCATAAGGCTGGACACAGACTGCAGCCCCCATTGGAATATTTGAGCGGGGTATGTGTGTACCTGAGCCCATGCTTGCCTCTTGTATCATACAATACACAAACGCGTGCGCGCGCACACACACACACACACACACACAGATCTCTGGAATTTTTTTTTGTAAAAAAAAAGGAAGATTGATGGAAAGCCCTCGGGCGCCCTCTAGTGGTATAAAGTTTCCACTGCACATTTAGGAGCCCTGGACATCCTTGATGGTGAGAGCTACTTAACTCAGACTTTAATGCCCCAAATCTCAGAATAAATAATCAAACCACATTGTGCAATCTCAGGCCAGAATAGATGCAGGTTGCCAGGAGAGAAAATCCGTTGTGCGGATGGCTTCACCTAGGGGGGGGGGAATCCCTCCGTAGCTTCAAGAGGCAACCGAAAATAAGTCTTAAAAGATTTAGACAAAGCCATGCAAAATATTGGTGGGCATCCCTGGGTTAGGATCACAACTGGGAGCAGAATTCTCTGTGGCCACCCAAGGCAGCTGTTAAGGAAGTCACGCTTCGTTTTGTCACCTTTTTGTTAACGGTGGTTAAGCCAATCACTGCAGCTCTTGTGTGTCACGTATTAACAACCGCGTGGTTGTTAAACAAAGATGGCTTCCTTGTGGGAAGCCATCTGGGAAGGTCGCAGATGTGGATCGCATGATTTTTGACCCCAAGATGCTGCAACGGTTGTAAATGTGAGGACCGGTGGCTTTATTACAGACGTTTCGTGACCCAACTAGGGAACGCCATCAGTGCTAGAAGGGAGTGGGGTTTACAGACAGCAGGAACACCAAGGACCCCACAGTCCTCCTCCTCAATTCTCCCCCCCCTCTCTTCTAGCACTGATGACATTCCCTAGTTGGGTCACGAAACGTCTGGAAGAAAAAACACCAAGCTCGGAGAACCCCGAGGATCCTGCAAAAATTCAAAGGCTTGTTTTTCAGCCTGCCTCCGTTGGCTCGTTCAGGCAATGCAGTGGCTCTCCGCCCAGGAAAATATGCATCTTCCCAAGAGCAGAGAAGGCCAGCCAGGCATCCCTCCAGCCTCATCCGTCGCTCCCTTATCTCCGCTCGCTTAACTCAGCATTTTTCTGCCCCCCCCCAAACGTCTCTGATTTCACCCAGCTGTCTCCTCTGCCCTGTGTCCCAGCTGGAGCACACACACACACCCCGAGGCTTTTAAGCAACCTCACTCTGTCTGCTTTGCAATTCCAGAAACCCAGATTCTTGCCTAGCCTGTCACCCCTAATCAAGCCGAGATAGGTCCGGTCTGACCAGGATCTCAGCTGCCAGGGGTGACGTATTGCAGATGTGTTCCTTCCTGCACCGTCCCCGGGGACTTCAATCGTTGCAAAGTCAGCTGGGAGGGGGAGAGAAAAATTGCTTGCAAGATTTGGAGAATCATTTTTTCCTCTTTTCTGCTGATTTCTACAGGAACAATAACAGAGAGTGTACAGGGGAGAAGGGAGGGGGCGGGATAGAGAAGAACAAAAGCCAGAGCCGTTTCTCTTTTGGCATGTGTGAATTTTTTTTATTATTATGTTTATAATATAGCACACAAAAGTAAATAGGAGGGTAGGGAAAACTGGGGGGAAGCCAGGGGGGAAAGAGTTGGGGGGGGGGGAAAAAGGCATTGACTTCTGATTCCCTTTGGTGCAGTAGAATAAAACATTAATATCAGACCTCAACTTTTTACTTTCACATAATAGCCTAAACTAGCCATTCCGATAACAGATAGCAGATCTAGCTAATCGGTAAAACCCAAAATCAACGTTTCATTAGTATTATTTTTTTTAACACCTCAAGCACAAAGTCCAGAAGCGGTTTCCACACGTAGAAATAAAAGCATTATTCTAATAAAACTTGGACCCTTTTCCTCCGAGATTAAAGGGGGAGGTGTGGGGAGAAAACACAGCCCTGCCTGCCACAACGTGGATTTTATTTTTATTTTTTTGGTGGAGAATTTGGAACTTGGCTCTATTTACAGCGCTGATGGCTTCCAGATGTCCAGCAGGCCCAAATTTGGTGTCAGCAAAAGAGCCAGCGAGAAAGAGAGAGAGAGAGAGAGAGAGAGAGAGAGAGAGAGAGAGAGAGAGAGAGAGAGAGAGAGAGAGAGAGAATTTATCTAGTCCCTGAGAAACAAGGTGCGTGGAAAGATAGGAAGGAAATAAAGTCTGACCCCAAAAAGAACAAAAAGGGGGAATTAAGAAGGGTGGAGAACAATGGAAAGGAGAGAGAGAGAGAGAGAGAGAGAGAGAGAGAGAGAGAGAGAGAGAGAGAGAGAGGGAGAGAGAGAGAGAGATTGTGTGATTAATGAGTGAGATCAAGGATGGGAAACGACCAGAGGTAATGCGGAGATTAAAAATGGACAGATCGATCTGTACCCTTTTGTTGTTCCGAAGTGGATCCTTGCAGAAATTTGTGGAAAGCGGCTACTGGATCTTCGGAGCAAGAAAGTTGGCTACATCCCAGCTCAATTGCTCCCCCAGGAATGGGGTTGGCCCTGGGCGTCTGGAAAAGACTCCCGTTGACCTTTGTGGCGATTCGTGCAGATTCCTCGCTCCGCCAGAAGCCGAGCACGTCATCGTGCAAAAACCCGAGTGGATTCCCTCGGGATCTGAAAAAGGATGCTAGATTGAAGACCCACCTGGGAAGGGAGTCCCCCTCATCCCTCACTGCCATAAAGCCTGCGTGGCCACACCTTGTCCATTCTCGAAATCGAGACTCTGAGTCAGCGTCCATCAGCTTGGGAAAAATCCCCACGAGCGACAGGAACAAAAGAGACACAGACAAAACGTTAACGGCCCATTGTGGGTTTTGGATGAGCAGTATGGGATTTGAAGTCCCTCTATGAGCTACACAACAGCCTCCCAAACTCCCGCAGAGAAGACCAAGGGCCTTTCCCAACCCAACCTTCCCGTAGAAAAGCCAAACGGTTTTCCAGAATTGCAACTCGCCGCAGCATGAACACACCCTGGCAAGCCATCTTGTCGATGATGGCTACTTGGCTCAACCATCTGTTCCTCTAAAGATCCTTAAAGGTCCTCTTTGAGATCTTCTGATAGTCACCTTCTGGTGCTTTGGGCCACCGGAGACTCCAGTTTTTTTCCCCCCGAGCCATCTATCCGCTTGGATCCCTGAGCCAAGGGTTGGACTAGAAGACCTCCAAGGTCCCATCCAATTCTGTTACTCTGTTATCAAACTGAGTTGACCGGTGATGGAGGCCATTTCCTTCTCGGCTGCCTTATGGTCAATTCTCCAACTGCGTGGTTCAGCCAGCTTTAGGATTCTTCTAGAAGAAGGATAAACCCAGGCTGACCGTTGATCCTGGTTTAGCGAATGGGTTTAAGACAACCCAGTTAACAGCTCCTGGACAGGAGTTCTAGATTAGCAATAAAACTCTGTTCGTGCCCAAGTAGACCGTTACTCCTTCATGATAGATCAAACTAAGAAAACCAAGCCACACGGATCAGACCAACAAGGAGCCAATTTAGTGACCATTCAAAGTTACAACTGCGTGGAAAAAACGGGAATTAGGACCGTTTTTCATACTTAATGACCGTCGCCGGCCATGTGATGAAAATTCAGACGCTTGGCAATGGGCTCATGTTTACGACGGTCGCAGTGTGTCCCGGGGTCACATGATCCCCCTTTTGCGATCTTCTGACAAGCCGAGGTTGCTAACTTAACAACTGCAATGATTCGCTTAACAAATGTCTCGCTTCTCAACAGACATTTTGGGCTCAGATATGGCCGTTAAGCTTAGGACTAGCTGTATTTTTTTATATATATATTTTTTTGCCAGCTTAAAAGGCCAGCGAAGGGCCGTTCGACTTGGCCCCGACCTTGGAGAAAAATAAGAAATCTGTGGTTTCCCCCACCCCCACCCCTTCCTGTCAGATTTATGATTTGCAATTTGCAAGCTATTCCGGCGGTGCCCTCTCATTGGTTTGGCTTCTCCGAATCTCCCATCCCTCTGGATTTTAACGGCCAGAATGATTCCATCCGTCTGGTGTCCAGTCACCCGAGGGATCTGGGCAGTCCGGGCCTACCAGCACAAAATGTGAAGGTCACTTTGCCCACGTCACAGTAGCAATACGAAGGGCGTCCGAGAATCGGACCACAGCGTGGCGCGACCTTGTTTGAAAACATTCCAGGACGAAAAGCAAAACTTTCAAAAGGAAGGAGAATGAGGGGGGAAAGGGAATCACCAGGAGACGGCGAGTTCTAGTTCTACTTTAGTCAAGAAAGCAAGTTGGGTGACCTTGGGCCAATCACCGGGAGACGGTGAGTTCTAGTCCCGCCTTAGGCATGAAAGGCAGCTGGGTGTCTTTGGGCCAATCACGGGGAGACTGGGAATTCTAGTCCTGTCTTAGAAATGAAAGCCGGCTGGGTGACTTTGGGCCAATCACCGGGAGACGGTGAGTTCTAGTCCCGCCTTAGGCATGAAAGGCAGCTGGGTGTCTTTGGGCCAATCACCAGGAGCCTGGGAATTCCTGCACGAGACACAAAGCCAGCTGGGCACCCTTGGGCACCCTTTTTCTCCGCCCCAAGAAGGAAGCAACGGCAACCCCTTTGTGCAATCTTGCCAAGAAAACGGCAAGTTCCCAGCAATCCAAAAACCGATTTGAAGGCACACACAAAAACACACACACACACACACACACACACACACACACAGACACAAAACACCCTCCTCTCAGGGAAGAATCTCCCACTGCCCACTACTCACTCGAGGGCTTTGCTTGCCATCCCACCCACCCTCCCCAAAAGCATCATATCAAATAAAGTCGCATTCTTCTTCTGCTGACTCGGTCAAACGCTCTCTCTCTCTCTCTCACACACACACACACACACACACACATACTTCTTCACTGTGACCCTTTCCACTTTCAGCCCCGCTGCCAAAAAACCAGCGTGGGACAGACGGGAGGGGGCTGGGGGACCCACACAGCAGACAACTATTCCCTGACACAGCGGAAAAATTGTGTTTTCCCCCCACCACCACCCCTTCTGTCTTTTTTTTTTTTGTCTGCAGTTCTGGATTTTAGCTGGCAGAGGAATTTTGTGTCAATCTGCAAAGCCAGGCTCATGGGGGGGGGGGGCTAATCCCCCCCTCTTCCCCCCCATCACACATTCCACCAAGCAGGCATGCACAGACACACACACACACACACACACACACACACACACAAACACAAAATACACATCCACGTTTCGTCCATTGGGGAATCCCTGGAGCTAAATCAGATTTGGCCATTTGAGGTGTCGAAGGAAGGTGGTCCTTGACTTATGTCCAAAATTTCCGTCGCTAAGCGAGACCTCGGTTAAGCGAGCTTTTGCCCCGTTTCGTGACCTTCCTTGCTTGCAGTTGTGAAGGGAATCACTGTGAATAATGGTATTGATTGCTTTTTTTTTCCAGCGCCGTTGTAACTCAACTTGCTAAATGGATGGTTGCAAGTCAAGGACGGAATAACAGAGGTGGGAGGGACCTTGGAGGTCTTCTATACCAACCCTCTGATTGAGCAGGATGCCCATTTCAGTCAGAATCCATTCTTGAAAACCTCCAGGGATGGAGCACCCACAACTTCTGGAGGCAAGGAGTTCCACTGGCCAATTGTTCTCCCGGTCAGGAAATTCCTCCTTAGTTCTAGGTTGCTTCTCTCCTTGATTGGTTTCCTTAGCCTGGTCTGATGGCTGAGCCCCCCCCCCCCCATCCCAGCCTCTCTGCCCCCCCCCTTCTTATTCACAAAGACATCCCTTCAAAGAGAATCTCAGATCTGAATGCAATTCAATCGCCGAAATTTCCTCCTTGTCTTTAGTTGCTTGAGAAGCCTTGGACGGGTACCCCAATCCTTTAATTTAATTTAATTTAATTTAATAATTTAATTTGTATACCGCCCTTCTCCCGAAGGACTCAGGGCGGTGAACAGGGCAATACATAATAAAAAACAGGATACAAAAATTAAAAAGTGATTAAACAACTATGCCTGTAGTAATTGATACATATTAAAAGTTAAAACTAATTATAAAAAAAAAAACCAACCCCATCCCTTCAGACCAGGCCAGCTTGTTCAAAGCTTTGACTCATGGCGGGGAGGAGGGGTTGTTGGGCTGGCCTCCCAACCTTGAAGGGTCTCTCTCATGAGTGAGTTGCCTCACCAACATTCACCCCCCACTCATCCTCCCCCAGGGACCAGAGGAACGTCTTGCAAGCTTGGGTGAAAGGTTGAGTCACCAAAGACGATGAACTCAGCTGGAAACGCTGCCTGGGGCCTTTTGTTTCGCGGTCAGGGGGTCACCAGCGGCATCCGAGAAGGGTTGTGACTCACAAGCCCACAAGGAACGGGCTTACAAAGAGGCAGGCGACCCAACTTGTGCAGTTGCTGACCAGCTAGGAGAAAAGGAACTCTTGGGTGGCAGCCTGAGGTGAAGCCCCAAGGGAAGGTCAGGAGATGGCCACCGTGGTTCTCCAGGGACGGCCTGCTCTGGATAGCAGAGAGTTTTCCCTAGCTCAGGAGTGACCCCTGGGGTCCTTGGTGCCCTCTGAGCTGGCTTGTTTTCCTGCAGACGTTTCAGGAGCCAGCTGTGCCAACAGCAAAACCGGTTGGCATCGTGTTCCTGCTTTGCAAAAAACCAGCTGGCAAGGTCCTCTGACGTTGGGACAATCCATTTTGTCCTTCTGGACAGGCAGAAGCTTCACCTGGGCACTGAAGATTTAGAATAGAATAGAATAGAATATGGAATGGAATAGAATAGAATAGAATAGAATAGAATAGAATAGAATAGAATAGAATAGAATGGAATGGAATGGAATGGAATGGAATGGAATGGAATGGAATGGAATGGAATAGAATAGAATAGAATAGAATAGAATAGAATAGAATAGAATATGGAATGGAATGGAATAGAATAGAGTAGAATAGAATAGAATAGAATAGAATAGAATAGAATAGAATAGAATAGAATAGAATAGAATAGAATAGAATAGAATAGAATAGAATAGAATAGAATATGGAATGGAATAGAATATGGAATGGAATGGAATGGAATGGAATGGAATAGAATAGAATAGAATAGAATAGAATAGAATAGAATAGAATAGAATAGAATAGAATAGAATAGAATAGAATAGAATAGAATAGAATAGAATAGAAAATATGGAATGGAATGGAATAGAATAGAATAGAATAGAATAGAATAGAATAGAATAGAATAGAATAGAATAGAATAGAATAGAGTAGAATAGAGTAGAATAGAATAGAATAGAATAGAATATGGAATGGAATAGAATATGGAATGGAATGGAATGGAATGGAATGGAATGGAATGGAATGGAATGGAATAGAATAGAATAGAATAGAATAGAATAGAATAGAATAGAATAGAATAGAATAGAATAGAAAATATGGAATGGAATGGAATGGAATAGAATAGAATAGAATAGAATAGAATAGAATAGAATAGAATAATGGATGAGAATAGAGTAGAATAGAATAGAATATGGAATGGAATAGAATATGGAATAGAATAGAATAGAATAGAATAGAATAGAATAGAATAGAATAGAATAGAATAGAATAGAATAGAATAGAATAGAATAGAATAGAATAGAATAGAATAGAGCTGGAAGGGACCTTGGAGGTCTTCTAGTCCAGCCCCCTGCTCAGGCAGGAGGACTTATCACCTCAGACAGGTGATTGTCCAGACTCTTTTTAAAAACCTTGTGATGGAGCACCCACGATTTCTGGGGGTAAGCTGTTCCACTGGTTGATTGTCCTCACGATCAGGAGGTTTAACTGGGACTTGGACAGGGCATGGCTTTGGGGGATCATGAGGACCAGAGAGTTATTTTTTTAAAAAAAATTATTATTGTTTAAAAGCTGAGCTTTTCAGGAACTTCAATTCCACCGTATCTTTTATCCCTTGGAGCACCCAGTAATAAAGATTTGGAATTCCGTCGGCCATCAGGAACCAGCCTGTTTGGAAAGGAATGGGAGAAAAAAATCTTGCAATTTAGCCATATTTGCTTGACAGACTGAGGCCAAGAGAATCGGAGTGGCGAGGCCAAATTTAATCCTGCCAGCTACAAAACCTCAGCAGTGCAAAATTGAAATGTGGGCAGGAACGGAGTTTCTGAGAAATTTTCAAGGCCCTTCAAAGCAACGGTCCAACGGTAGGATTTGTGGCTTCCCACATGTAGGGGGAAAGAAAAAAAAACCTGATTTCTTTAACGTGCAACTTGGCCCCTGTAGAGTTGCAGGAGGTGACTGGGGCCAGCTCTGAGCCTTCAGCCTTATTCTGGGGGAATTGCTTTGCTTTTAAGGCAATGCTCCACCGGCCCCATTTTAAATGCTTGTTAACTATTTAGATTACCTTGCTAGGCCCCAAACATGGGACAAATCTTTATTTCCTGTTTCAGCCTAACCGAAGGCCATCGACAGGCAGTAGTCACAACAGTGACAGCTCATATTTGTGTAAATATATATATATATATATATATATATATATATATATATATATATATATATATATATATATATATATATATATATATATGTAATCTCGCTTCCTTGGAGTCTTGTCACTTTTCCTTTAGAAGCTGCCAAATGGGACCTTTGGCCAAAACAAGCAATGGAAAATCTGTCTTGGAGATTGTTCCTTGCCACCATAAGGGGGCGGGGGAAAACCACACACACACACACAAAAAAAAACCCCAGGGTTTTGGAGTCCCCTAAGAATTTGAAAGTTCAACGGGTAAATTCTGCAAACCCTGTAATTCGGGCTTTCCCCAATGCAACCGCCTTCAGGTGGCTTGGAAGGAAAACCCATCATTCCCGGCCCCCGTGGTCAGGCTGGTGGGAAGGGAGGAAAGCTGTAATCTTGGCTCTCTGAAGACAGTCCCAAGATGGGAAAGTTTGAGGGAACTCCAGATGAAGAAAGCGGCAATTATGGTGAAGACGATCTCACCGGAATTCTTGACCAACTGGTTTTCAAGGGGGGCTTTTGAGGGCAACTGAAGCCAGGAAGAAATTGATCAGTAATTTCTCTCCAACTTGAAATGGGACGGGGCGAGGAGACAGGCAAAGAAATGAAATGAAATGTTCACCGTGGCTGGACACTCAACTTCAATGTTCTACCAACCGCAGCCCTCCTTGGAGGTCGTCCATTGGGTGATGGAGTTGTTCGACCTTCTTCTGCAGTCATCAAAACGGCCTTTTTTTTTTCTCCAGCAGCCTCGAACTTCAGCAGAGGGCAAGGGTGTTCCATACCACCTCATTGGACATGGGAAAGTTGGAAAACAAGGGGGGAAATGAACCAGGAACTTCCTAGATCACCCTCATTTGCTATCATCTAACCTCTGGAAGCTGATAGGGAAGCTTTTGGAGAACGGTGGAGGGGTGGAGGGAAAAAGGGGCTACGATTCATATTGCTTGAACCAAACCAGAAGAGAATAGAAGAACAGAGTTGGGAGGGACCTTGGAGGTCATCTAGTCCAACCCCCTGCTCAAGCAGGAGACCCTATACCATTTCAGACAAATGACTGTCCAGTCTCTTCTTAAAAACTTCCACTGTTGGAGAATTCACCACTTCTGGAGGCAAGGAGTTCCACTGGTTAATTGTTCTGACTGTCAGGAAATTTCTCCTTAGCTCTAGGTTGCTTCTCTCTTTGATTAGATATGTTTTACCCTTCAGCCAAGCACGAGGACCCTATTGACTTTTCAGACAAACCTCTTCTTAAAAACCTCCAGGGATGGAGCCCCCACCCACCCACCCAAAATTTCTCTAGGAATTGGGTGGAGCGGAGAAACAGCTGCTGAGAAAAACCAGAAGCTACTATGGTTTTCCCACAGGAAGCTGGCTTAGCCAAGGGGGGCATCCTCTGGTGTCCCACCCATGTAAGTCGGCCTCAAGGAATCCGCTTCCCGTAATGATTGCAAGTGTGAAGTTGTAACGGCCGGATGTGGAAAAATCCCACATTGGCACCCTTGCCCAGCGGTGTTTCCCAAGCCCGTGGCGTGCCGTTTGATGAAGAGCAGTCGCCTTACCAGACGGGGTGAAAAATTGCATCAGAGAAATAAAGGGTTTTTTTTCTTTTAGGCAATCTGCAAATGTCACCCTGGATGAAAGGGCTTAAAAACACATATGGAGTCAAGGTGGAAAAAATCTGGGATTTCTCGAACATCCCGTAGTTCAGCCTATATTGCAGCTAAAGAAAAGAATTTCGCTTTGGTGTCCCGGGATGCTAAATGGATGATGCCATTTATTTGTGCGTTGTGTTGTGTTTGGGTTTTTTTGTGTGTGTGTTTTTGTCCTTTCTTCCCAGGTTTTGGGACTGTTTTCGGATGTTGTGAAAAGCCACGCAATCTCTTGACGACACTGGAAGAGACTGGACCGCCATTGGTCTGAAGTGGTATAGTGTCTATTCTATTCTATTCTATTCCATTATTCTATTCTATTCTATTCTATTCTATTCTATTCTATTCTATTCTATTCTATTCCTAAATTCTATTCCTAAATTCTCTTCTCTTCTCTTCTCTTCTCTTCTCTTCTCTTCTCTTCTCTTCTCTTCTCTTCTCTTCTCTTCTCTTCTCTTCTATTCTATTCTATTCTATTCTATTCTGTATTCTATTCTATTCTATTCTATTCTGTATTCTATTCTATTCTGTATTCTATTCTATTCTATTCTGTATTCTATTCTATTCTGTTCTATTCTATTCTATTCTATTCTATTCTATTCTGTATTCTATTCTATTCTATTCTATTCTATTCTATTCTATTCCTAAATTCTATTCCTAAATTCTATTCTGTTCTGTTCTATTCTATTCTATTCTATTCTATTCTATTCTATTCTATTCTATTCTATTCTATTCTATTCTATTCTATTCTATTCTATTCTGTATTCTATTCTATTCTATTCTATTCTATTCTATTCTATTCTATTCTATTCTGTATTCTATTCTATTCTATTCTGTATTCTATTCTATTCTATTCTATTCTATTCTATTCTATTCTATTCCTAAATTCTATTCTGTATTCTATTCTATTCTATTCTATTCTATTCTATTCTATTCTATTCTATTCTATTCTATTCATCACTTGGAGCACCTACCAACCTTGTTGTTATTGTTGTTATTATTATTATTTCAGCGCTTTTTCTTCAGAGCATGGCTGGCGTCATGGTTAAGGTGGGGGTGGTAATCTCCCATGTGCTGTTTTTCAAAATAAAAGAATAAAAATAAAAGAATAGGATTTTTGCATTTTGTAAAAGGATTCCGTTTACAGGATGGCTGCTTTACCGCCTATTGTCCAGGCACCTCAAAAGGAAGAAAAACAGTCTTTTCTTTTATCTTTTTAAAGAAAAGCTTCATAAGCAAGGAAATTTGAGACGTTTTCCTGCAGAACATGGGGCTAAAACCAGCAGAAAGGTCAGCAAAAAATCTTCCTAGAGTTGGGAGGGATCTTAGAGGTCCGCTAGCCCAGCCTCTGCCTGGTGCAGGAATTGTTAGACTGTTCTGGAACACGGGCTGTCTACTCTTTTTTTTTCACCCCCTAAAAAAGAAAATCTCCAGCAATGGAGGATCCACCACTTTGGAATGGCAACAGCTGTATTGTTTCATCGCTCCCGCAAGTCAGGAAATTCCTCTTTAGTTCAACAACTTCTGGGGTTTAGTCCCACAAAGAGTTGGCTCTTTTGCCGCTCCTCCTTCTGTGTTCCTTGCGTTTGTGTTATAAACACAGGAACACTCCCGCCATCGAGGATGTGTTTACTCAAGCAATGCAGCTGGATTTCAGAAAACTGCCGCAACTAGAGGAACAGAGGGAGCTCAGGGCTGAACTGTTGCGTCCGTAAGCTTCTCAGGGCCCGGTTGACTTCTGCAGACATTTCATGACCAGACTAGGTTGCGTCATCATGGAGGCTGGGAGGGGTGGGTTGTTGTCTACTAGCTTGCTCTGCCCATCTCGGTTCAAGGGTGGTTACTTGCCTGAAAGTAGAAAACAATGTGGGATAGGTATTGGAGCGAGGAAGGAAGGAAGGAAGGAAGGAAGGAAGGAAGGAAGGAAGGAAGGAAGGAAGGAAGGAAGGAAGGAAGGAAGGAAGGAAGGAAGGAGAGGGAGCAATAAAGGGAGGGAGGGAGGGAGGGAGGAAGGAAGACCCCAGCCAAGACTGCTAAAGAAAACTATTGTATCTAAACAACCAAACCACTTCACTCCCCCATACACTGATGATATTACCTAGCCTGTTCCCAAAACACCCCCAGGAAAGCCATTCCACTCAGAAGCCCCCCCGAGAAGCCCCCAGGTCCACCCAGGCAGAGTGCAAGGAGACCTGGCCGATCTCTGCAGGACCTCAGCCGGACATCCAGGAGGCATCACCCCAGTCTTTTCCACCTTGGCTCGGACCTTTGGGGAAGGCCTGGTCAATGTCCCCGTCGCTCAGAACAGCCTGAGTGAGTCAGAAAGATGTTGAAGGATTCATGATTTCTTCCTGGGCAGCTTATCGTGGTGATGGTGGCGCACCACGTCGGGCCCGAAGAATGTGAGAACGTGAGTCCAGGCGCCTGGTTCACAAGGCAGTGATTCAGATGGCCCAGCACTCCAGCTGAAACTCGATTCCTTATTTTTTCCTCCTCTTTCTTTTCTTCTTCTTCTTCTCCTTCTCTTCCCAGGGCTGAGCTCCGAGAGCTTTTACAACTGTTTTTCCGAGAAATTCTCATGTCAAGTTTTTGGCCAGGCCTCCAGAGACGTCACCACTGGGTCTAGCTCTGACCTATGAGTCCCAAATGTGCCTGGATTTGTGCCAAGGCAGCTGAGGATAGACAGGAGGGGGAGGGGGGAGCAGAGAGAGAGAGAGAGAGAGAGAAGGAAAAAAGCAGAAAGAGAGAGAAGGAAAAAAGCAGAGAGAGAGAGAGAGAAGGGAAAAAGCAGAGAGAGAGAAGGGAAAAAGCAAAAAGAGAGAGAGAGAGAAGGAAAAAAGCAGAGAGAGAGAGAGAGAGAGAGAGAGAAGGAAAAAAAGAGAGAGAGAGAGAAGGAAAAAAGGAGAGAGAGAGAGAAGGATAAAGGAGAGAGAGAGAGAGAGAGAAGGAAAAAAGCAGAGAGAAAAGGAAAAAAGGAGAGAGAGAAGTAAAAAAGGAGAGAGAGAGAGAGAGAGAGAGAGAAGGGGAAAAGCAGAAAGAGAGAGAAGGAAAAAAGTAGAGAGAGAGAGGGTCCATCAATCAAAATGATAGACAACATCGGATACCAGCCAGCCCTATGATGAGAAGAGACAAAGTCTGATACATAACAGATGTGCAAAAATATAAATTTAAACAGATAAGGGTACATTTTTAAAAAAAAATGGAGGTGTTTTTTTAAAAAAAAATTGTACCTTTATTTATTTAAATTAATATTTTTTTTTAAAAAAAACCCAATATCCCCAGCTGTATCTTAAAAAATCAGGGCTGTTCATCCCCCCCCATTCAAAGCCGCTTGGTTTGGTCTCCTTCGGTGGCCTGTTCTGTCATTATAGGTTGGGCCAGCCAAAGTCATGGGAAGGGGGGGGTTTGCAGGAGGCAAGGACAGAATTAATTAAGCTTTTATTTCCATTCAATTATCCTGGCTCCACGCTTCTTCCACAGCTTTCTGTCACGTTAAAATATACGACTCTAGCAGCCCCTTGGGGCAAAGGCCAGGATAATCTGAGGACCCAGATTGTTGGGGGCAATTAAGCTGACTTTGTAATAATGCCGCTTGGTGTGTGTGTGTGAAAGCCCTAATAAGCAGGCAGATACATAGAATGAAGGCTACTGCTAAGCTTGTAAGCCGCCCTGAGTCTTCGGAGAAGGGTGGGATATAAATGAAATTAAAATAAAATAAAATAAAAATAAATAATTTGAACGGCCAGGCACCAAGCTCTCTTCGATGTCGGTCTGCAAAAATGGTGGCCTCCTCGTTTGGGCTTCTCTCCTGCAAGGCTGAAGTTCTTTCATTCGCCTCGGAGCTGCCAGAGGAAAAGAGGCAGCCAAACCTTTGCTAGTCACCGGGATGGATAAACAGACCTAGAACAAAACGTGCCGTTCCCTCTGGATGCGACTCAGTGTTCGGGATGGGGCGAGCCCATTTCCCAGCCGGGTCACAAAATGACCGGTCCAAAGCGATCCAGGAAGCCTTTGAGTCTGATCTGGGTCTCCTGCGACCCCCTCCCCTGCTTTGCCAATGGAAGAGACTGTAGTCTGTGATTCATTGGGGTAGAAGATTTGCCTATCACAGTATAATTAAGGAATGAAAACCTCTATCATCTCTCTCTCTCTCTCTTCTCTATTTTCTATCATCTATCTATCCATCTCTCCCCCCCTCTCTCTGTCTATCTATCTATCATCTATCTATCTATCTATCTATCTATCTATCTATCTATCTATCTATCTATCTATCACCTATGTATTATCTTTCTCTGTCTGTCTCTGTTTGTCTGTCTGTCTATCTATTTATCTATCTATCTATCTATCTATCTATCTATCTATCTATCTATCTATCATCTAATATCTATCTATCATCTATCTATCTATCTGTGTCTGTCTGTCTGTCTATCTTATCTATATGTATCACACACACAACCATCTAAACCCAGAGAGCTCACCGGATCCAAAACGACATTTGTGTGTGTGTGTGTGTGTGTGTGTCTGTCTGTCTGTCTGTCTGTCTGTCTCTCTCTCTCTTTATATATATATATATGTGTGTGTGTGTGTGTGTGTGTACAAAACATGCATCGTCCTTTGAGGTGCATTACAAATCCCAAATCTGCAGCAGCCCTGTTGCGCGCGCGCCGCGCACACACACACACACACACACACACACTCTCCAAGCGAGAGGTGGGGCAGAAAAGGTCCTTGGCTCGATTCAAGCTAAGTATTTCTGCCTGTCAGGCCGTTTGGGAGAGAGGGCGGCCTGCTCCCTTCCCCATCCGTGTGGGGGTTTCAGAAGCTGTTTGGAGACGTGTCAGGAATCCCTTGTCTCTAAGCATCTCCAGATGGCCATTAAGCCTCTGATCACGGTCATTAAACAGAACAAGCTGGTCGGGATCCGAGAAGGCCTTCCCAGACTCAGGTTACCGTCGGTTGAGGAGCTTCTCCGCTCCCCAGCTATTCACCCCAAGACTTGCAGGCCACAGACAAGCCCCCCCCCCAGCACCCCATTTACAGCTCCTTGGTCCTCTCCACCCCAATCAAGCGCTGACAAAGCGGAGGATCCTCCGAGAGCTGAGTTTCCAAGGCTTCGGTGGGGTTTGGACCGCTGCCTTTGCAGTCTTGAGGGATGAGGATGCAAATGTCCCGAGTCAAGAAAACTTAAAGGGAGGGTTTGCACGGACAGCGGGGGGGGGGGGGGCGCACAAGAAAACAGGGGTGCAAGGAAGGGAGGTCCTAAAGCCCCTCTACGGAAGCGTCCTTGGAAATCCGAATTGAGTCGTGGAAAGGCAAGAAACAGGCTTGGGGGCTTTTCAAAGGCCAGCTTTGAAAAAAATGCCTGTTTTGGCAAACTATATAAGTAGTCCTCACTCTGCGACGGCAAGCGAAGGTGGAATTCCCGCTATTAAACAAGGCAGTTGTTAAGGGAGCCTGTTCGGGCTAAAGTTGTTAAACGGATCGCTTGCGGCTGTTAAGCAAATCCGGCAATGCTTAAGGGACTCATGCCAATTTTACGACCTATTTTTTTGGCTAAGGTTGTTAAGTGGATCACTGTCTTGCTCAGCCACGCGAATCCTGATCCCAACAGAGGTTGTAAATTGAGAACTGCCTGTAGTGGAGTTCTTTTAAGCTTATTAAGTCCTAATAAAAACCTTATATTTTTTCCCCACCCCGAATTGCAAACAGTTTTCTTTCCACCAAGCAGGCAGAATAAAATAAAATAATTTTTTTAAAAAAAAATCAAATAAAACCCATAGAGGGGCAGGGGTGGGGGGTGGGGTGGGGGGGAATTTTGCATTCCTTCCCAAACGATGCAAAGCTGCCAAAGCTGGAAATATTACATCGAAAATCTTGGAAGGCGGTTGATTAAGAGGGAAGAGGGGAAGGCAAAGAGAGGCGGAAAGAGAAGTAGGCCAAATGCCTTTCAAACGCGGGTTTAGCCGTCGTCAGGTCTTGGCAGCCCTCGTTCCAGCGCTCCCAGTGCCTTTGAGCACGCACAGAGTGCCTTCCACTTAAAAGAGCTGGGATCCGTTCTTCATTTCAAGGCGGTGCGGTTGGCAGCTTTTCCCCCAACAAACTGGGATGAATTTCATCCTCACCCACGGCGGCGACCGGCCCGGGGTTCAAATCCCAGCCTCTGTAAATGACCTGCCGAAGACCTTTCAGCATTGAGGAGGCCTTTTTGCTTCTTCGGAGAGGGTGGAAAACTAGCCTTCGCTGGACGATTTCCCGGCCCTCTCGGCTTTTGCAAACAAGGAATTTTTGGATCTTGGTGAGATGGCAAAAAAGAAAGGAAAAAGGAAAAAAAAAGAAAGAAAAACGGAGGAGGTGGGAGGAGGGGTGAAAATCCCCCCCACACACTTTATGCCCTTTCCACCTGAGTGGAAATATACCTATTATGCTTTCCCGAGAGGAAACAGCCGGAGGGGAAGAAGGGAAGGATCGGCAATTTTTTTGCCTTTAGCAAAGTCATCTTTTTCGGGGGCTAATTAATTCACGCCACTGGTCGGGCAAAATAATTTTTAAAAAAATAAAAATAAAAATGGAGCTTTGCCACGTCTGCAAAGGGAAGGAGGAACAGAAGCGTGGAAATTCCAGAATTTATAACCAGGCTTTTCTCCTGTTCTTGCCCCAATTTCCCTGAAATCCAGCCGGCACGGAAGTTGGGATGATGGCGTGCCTACGTTGTGCCCCGAACATCTCTATTCTCATTGCCAAACCCGAAGATAATTCCTTAGAGAATCAGCAGTGTTGACCTTTCCTACGTCTGAGCAAGCTGCCAGTTTTGGGGTTGATTCTCTAGTTTAGTTCCGGAATTTACTCACGAGGCAGTTTCTGAAATATGAGACTGGGAGTCTGAGCGACTTCCTCTGACCATCTCAAGGACTTCCAAGCAGGACAGTGCCTGATGGGGCTTGGACTTCAGTTTCCATGCTTCCCTGGTTGGCATGGTCAAGAGGTCCAAAGGATGTAGGGAAAGGTTT
>NC_139528.1:2968489-3009286 GCF_947247035.1 Vipera ursinii
TCTATTCTATTCTATTCTATTCTAGTCTAGTCTAGTCTAGTCTAGTCTAGTCTAGTCTAGTCTATTCCTTATTTCTATTCTAGTCTAGTCTAGTCTACTCTAGTCTAAATTGCTTTGCAACTGTGACGTTCACTTAACGGTAGCAAAATGGTTTCATAAATTAGTAACTGCAAAAAGGCTTTGGAAATCAACTCAGTCACATCACCAGCCCATTTTATGACCGCCCCAACTTAACAACTGTAATGGGCAGGCTCCTTTATGGTCGCTAACTTGAGGACTACTCTGCAATTCGGATTTAGAACGCAGGATCTGTTTTTTTTTTAAATCTTCTTGCACATTAGGCACCGTTATCTTCACTCAGTCCCCTTCTTTATCCTTGCAGATTCCGACCCACGGAGGTTGGGGCTCCTGGGGGCCGTGGGGCGACTGTTCCCGCACTTGTGGTGGTGGGGTTCAGTACTCGACCCGGGAATGCAACAAGCCGGTTCCTCGGAATGGGGGCAAATACTGCGAAGGGAAACGGACTCAGTTTCGCTCTTGCAATGTGCAGGAGTGCCCAGACGGAAACGGTAAGCTCATATATATACCGGTATATATATTTCTTTTGCCGTTTTCCTATTTTTATTTGCAGCTGAGGTGCTTTGTTTATTTCACTTAAAAAAATCAGATCCCCAAGGGATCTGTGATCCACCTTCTGCATTTTTTGGATGGATACAACAGCTCATCAAAAAATGTGAACAATGGAAGGATGTGAGCCAGGGAAAACAATTCCGAAGCGCACAGGGTCAGCGGAAGGGAGGGTCCCATTTTTTCGATTTATGACCAGCCATGAATGCGAGACGGAGCCAAGATATGCTCTGGCAACATCTGGCAACAGATGTTTGCTCCAAGCCGGGAAGGAATTTCAGAGCAAGATTCCAGAATGAAACATGCTTGGCTTGCTAGAGTGAGAAAAACAGATTTCTATTCTACAGTGATTAGTAATCTCGAATTGCAGGGAAAATAAAATACAGGTAGTCCTCGACTTAGACGGTTTGTTCCAAGTTACAACGGCACTGAAAAAAGGGACTCATGGCTGTTTTTCACACTTACAACCATTCAGAATCCCCCATGGTCATTTGATCCAAAATCAGATGGTTGGCAACTGACTCGTATTTATGACAGTTGCAGTGCTCCTGGGGTGATGGGATTCCCTTTTTGCAACCTTCTGACAAAGTCAGATTCACTTAACAACCGCATTGCTAACTTTACATCTACAGGGATTCAAGTGAGGCAAGGAAGGGCAAAATTCACTTAAGAAATGTCTCGCTTAGCAACAGAAATTTGGGGTTTAATTGAGGTCGTAGGTCGAGGACTACCCATAAAAGTAATCATCGACAGTAAGAAAGCTAGTCCTTGACGTACGGCGGGGCGTTTCCCCCCCCGTTTTTTTCCCTTTTTAAAATTGATTCGAAGGTGAGATATTTTTTTTTAATCTTTCATCCAGCTTTGACCTTCCGGGAGCAGCAGTGCGCCGTGTACAACCACCGAACGGACATGTTCAAAGATTATCCCTCACCCATGGACTGGGTCCCACGTTACAGCGGTGTGGCCAAGCGCGATCAATGCAAACTGACTTGCCAATCCCATGCTTTGGGCTACTATTACGTGCTGGAGCCAAGGGTAAGTTTTAAGCCGGGAAACAGCAACGTTGGTCCTGACCGGAGACGAGCATTTGAGTGTCTTCCTTCAGACGTGCTTCGGTGGTCGCCAACTTCTCAGCCGGCGGCCACAACATCTAGAAAGTTGCAGATCGAGGACTAAAACAGGATTCCTCCTTTTTTCTAGGTAGCTGATGGGACACCCTGCTCCCCAGAATCTACCTCGGTCTGTGTCCAGGGACGCTGCGTTCATGCTGGCTGTGACCGCATCATCGGGTCCAAGAAAAAGTTTGACAAATGCATGGTGTGTGGTGGAGACAACTCGCGATGCACGAAAGTCTATCGCTCCTTCACCAAGCCTCAGTAAGTGGCCTTTTGGCTTGAGATGTTGAAAAGATGGTTTAAAAAGAGATCGGAGAGCCATTCGTCTGAACTGGGATAGGGTTCCCTGCCTGAGCCAGGGGTTTGACTAGAAGATCTCCAAGGTCCCTTCTGACTGTTATTCTTTTTCCCCCCACTTTTGATCCAAGTAATTTACTCAAGCCCGTTTCCCCCCCCCCCGAGAGGATTAATCAAGTTTTAAAGCAAATTGCTGGAGCTTTCCAGCAGCCTGAGAAAAACCCGTGCTGAAACATCTGGATTTTTCCAGATGTAAGACACACTTGGATCTCCTCTGATTTCAAACGCGCTTTCTCTTTGGGTTTCCCCCAAAGGTCTCCTACAAATTGTGCATTGTGAGTCACCCTCTCCTATCCTGCGAGGGTTTGTGGTTTGGGGTTGTTGTTTTTTTTTTTTTGGTCCAGCGAGTTAGCCTGCTCAGCTGCCAAGCTAACCACTCTTTCTGTATACTTATTTTTTTTTATAAAACTCAGTGCCACGTGTACAAGGAGCTTGTGCGATTAAAACTGTGGCAGGTCTTAGTGACTCTAGAATACCGGGGCACGTTGAAACATTGATGGTTCTCCCCCCCACCCCCGAGATTTAAATCACTTCCAATATTCAAAAGGGAGCCAAGAGTGGCTAAATGTTGACTCTTTTACAACGCTGTTTTAATTCTGCAATTGTTGTTGGCCCTGGCTTGGTGATACACGGCTGAAAGTCCTCAAGGACTGGGGTAGGCTGTAAGCGTGAGGAAAAAAACAGATGGAAAGGGAACGCTGATGGCTTTATATATTGATTTATTTCAAATTTCTGCACCGCCCATCTCGCTAAATTCAGTTCAGAGCCAGGAGTGCCACGTTGGTGGCATGGCGAAGGTGCTGCCTTAGAAACCAGGAGACTGGAAGTTCTAGTCCTGCTTTAGACATGAAAGCTGACTGTGTAACTTTGGGCCAATCCTGAGGAGATGGTGACTTCTAGTACCGCCTTAGGCAGGAAAGCCAGTTGGGTGACTCTGGACCAATTACCAGGAGAGAGTGAGTTCTAGTCCTGCCTTAGACAGCAAAGCCAATTGGGTGACTCTGGCCCAATCACCAGGAGAGAGTGAGTTCTAGTCCCGCCTTAGACAGCAAAGCCAGTTGGGTGACTCTGGACCAACTACCGGGAGAGAGTGAGTTCTAGTCCCAGCTTAGGCATAAAAGGCAGCTGGGTGACTCTGGGCCAATCACCAGGAGACGGTGAGTTCTAGTCCCGCCTTAGACAGCAAAGCCAATTTGAGTGACTCTGGACCAATCGCCAGGCGAGGGTGAATTCTAGTCCTGCGTTAAGCATGAAAGCCAAATGACAGCCCTCTTCCTCAGCCCAACCCACCTCGCAGGGTGGATGTTTTGGGGGGAAATAGGAGGAGGAAGGCGTATTTAGCATGTTCGCCGTCTTGTGTGACTTATAAAGCAGCAAAACTGCTAACTTTCAAGGCCAGCCTTTCACCTTTCAGCCTCTTGTTTCTCCAACCCACAGGTACGGCTACAATGACGTGGTCACCATCCCTGCCGGAGCCACCGGCATCCTGATCCGCCAGATCAGCAGCTCGGCGACGGCCAGCGACGGCATCTACCTGGCCCTCCGCCGGCAAGACGGCTCCTACGCCCTGAACGGCAACTACATCCTGATCCCCTCCGAGCAGGACGTTCACCTCCGCGGCGGCGTCACCTTGCGCTACAGCGGGGCCACCAAGCCGATGGAGATGATCACCGGCACGGGACCCCTGAAGGAGCCGCTCACCTTGCAAGCTTTGGTGGTGTCCGATCAGAAGGCCCCCCGTCTCAAATACACCTTCTTCCTTCCCAAGCCCACCAAACACCTCTCCAATCAGTGGCTGAAGCAGAAAGCCCGGATTCTGGAAGTGCTACAGAGTCGGCGAGGACGCAAATAGAAGGCCTTGGCAGGAGGATGTGGGGCAGGGGTCTCAGACGCTTCCCCTCCCCCTTCCCACCTCGTGGGGGAGGCCAGGAGTTAAGGGGGGGAGAGGTTTGCCCTTGCCTGCATTTGCAAAGAGGACCTTCCCGTCCCAAGGCACCCAGAGCCGATAACTCAAATTGCTCAGCAAAGTCTGGAATTAAAGGGGTGGTGGTGGTGTCTTTCTGTTTCTCGGCTTGCCACGGACAATTGGTTTGGACGTTAAGCGAAGCGGGAGTCAGATCTGGGACCGGGGACCGGGGAAGGAAAGGCTATGAACCGGCCAGGGATTGCGGCGATGGGGCTAAATTTTTTAGCACTGATTTGTTAGGTTGAAATAGTTCCCTCCGGAGAGATGGGTGGGGAGGAGGAACGTGGAAAGAAACGGACGGAAAAGACAGACGGGAAAAAACTTTTTCAAAAGCCAAATTCCGTGCAGCGACTGGACTTTTTGACGGTTCGTCTCCGGCCGTTCCTGTAATATATTTATTATTTCATCTATTTATTTGTCATTTTGGAAGAGAGGAGATTTGGGGAAGGGGGAGAGGCGACCGGCCAGGCACATTTTTGAGAATCAAGCAGGCGGCATCCCGCTTCTTTCGCTCTTGCGTGACTTGCTCGGTAGTCCTCGACTTACGAGCACAAACCACCATTGTCCGCTGGTCTAAGCAATGTCCGGCGAGCGGCATCCTATTTGACGGTCCTTTTGGCCAGGGTGGATAAGCAGATCCCTGCGGTTCCTAAAAGTGAATCAGGCAGTCATTAAGCAAATCCGGCTTCCCGCGTGGACTTTGCTCGTTGGAAGCCAGCTGATGGCGCTCATGTGACCCCGGGATTCTGCGACCGTCGTAAATATATACTGGTTGCCAAAAGCAGCCCAGTTTTGATCGTGAAGATGCTGCGACCTTCGTTATTAAGCGCGAGGACTGGTTATAAGTCACTTCTTTCGCAGTGATGTTATAACTTGGAACGGCCGTTAAATGGATCGTCGTAAGTCGAGGACCACCTGTATTTTACACCCACCCGTTTCTTGGGATGGCCAGCAAAGGCATCTCCATCTACTTTGTCTACCTCATCCTTGGAGGAATTCCTCCTCTTTTCATCTCTTCTCCTGCTTCTAAGAATGTTGTTCTGTCCTTGGCTGGTGGACGCCCACCTTTTCAAGGTCCGGCCTACATCTAACTTCTCCTGGGCACCAGAAAAATTGCAGACCTGGGGTAGGGCAACCTCCCATCCCATCCCTTTGAAGAGCAAGGGTTTCAATCATGCCATTAATGAAGGTCCTTCAACCCTACCATGCTCTCCAGATCTGGTTTCTCAACCTCGGTACCTTGAAGACGGTCATCTGACTTCAAGACTTCACCTCCCAGAATTCCCCAATCAACCTGTGTCCTCTTCTGGGTCTCATAGCCAGCTGAGCCTGTTGACTTCGGAGTCCGCTTTGGAGGTCAGCTCGGGTCGAGCTCCATTCTGGCTCTACCTCGTTGACGTCCTCCAGGGAAATTCTGGGAGTTGACGTCCCAGCCTTCTCCAAGGTGGTCAAGGTTGAGGAAGGCGGATCCAGGGGGCTAAGCGGAGATCCACTGCACTGTTGACCCAAGGGGTTGGGTCTTGGGAGGACCCCCAAGTCGTGGGAGAGCAAAGCAATGGAACATCTGGAGGAGAAGGCCACCTCGAATGGAGTGAATTAGCTTTGCAGGCCAATGTCCGTTGCTCACCTTAGAATAGAAGGAGGTGGAGGGCGAATTCTGGCAATTGAAGTGCACAAATCAATCTCGGCAGCTCACCCTGCCCTAGATGGTCTACCTATTTCTCACCTCCTTCTCCAGGACATTGTCCCACCTAAGCACCAGCCACAACTTTTTCTTTGGAGGGTCTGATGCTTTTTTTAAAAAAAGTGTCTCTTCTCCCAATTTTTGTGTGTGTGTGTGGGGGGGGGGAGGATAAGGCAGGACACAACACCTCTCCAAGTTCTCCACCTTTCCAAGTTCTTGTCCTTTGCTAACCGCTCTTCAGCCTGACTCGATCTTCTCGCGGTGATCCCTATCCCAGAGAATCTCCCCAAAATTTCCCCCTGGAGGGGTGGATCTATTTAAACCCTCTGTAGAATCAGAGGGGAAACCTTTTCAACGGAACCCCTTCCGTTTCTCCTTTGGCCAAAGGGATCGCTGACCAAAGTTAATTTAATTAAGTTATAATTTTAACGGGGCAGCAGCCTAAGTCTTCCGGAAGCCCCGAGGCAAGTTCCCCGGGCCTGGAGGCAGGGCCTGTTTTATCCATTGGGTTAATAAGCATTATGTTAATATTATTAATTATGGTTTATTAATGGTTTGTGTTGTTGTTTTTTTCTAAAAAGCAATAAAATGCTGCCGGTTTTATTTATTCAAGGCTATTTATAAAGTCACTCCTGGTGCCGCATCGTTCTTTATGGGGATGAAAGCCAGGTTGAGGCAGAAAAGGGGGGGGGAACGTTAGCAGAAAATGTCACTTGGTCTGGTGGCTGGGGAATTCTGGGAGTTGAAGTCCACTCCTCTTAAAGCAGGCTGGCTGGGGGATTCTGGGAGTTGAAGTCCACCCCTTTTAAAACAGGCTGGCAGGGGGATTCTGGGAGTTGAAGTCCACCCCTCTTAAAGCAGGCTGGCTGGGGGATTCCAGAAGTTGAAGTCCACCCCCCTTAAAGCAGGCTGGCTGGGGCATTCCGGGAGTTGAAGTCCACTCCTCTTAAAGCAGGCTGGCTGGGGGATTCTGGGAGTTGAAGCACACCCCTTAAAGCAGGCTGGCTGGGGCATTCCGGGAGTTGAAGTCCACCCCTCTTATAGCAGGCTCGCTGGGGGATTCTGGGAGTTGAAGTCCACCCCTCTTAAAGCAGGCTGGCTGGGGGATTCCGGGAGTTGAAGCCCACCCCTCTTAAAGCAGGCAGGCTGGGGGATTCTGGGAGTTGAAGTCCACCCACCTTAAAGTTGTTGAGAAACACCGATCGGGGTGGTGGTGGGGGAAGCAGAGGCCCACGGAAGAGGCAAAAGCAGAATCTTCCTTCAATGGGGAGACTCGACCTTTGAGGCTCTCCCGTCCAGCTCAGTCTGGAATTTCACTTTTTGGTCTGTTCAAGGAACCGAGCCGTGATAAAAGTCACAAAAACAGCTGTTGGGCAGGAAGGATGCTTGGAAAAGACTTTGATGGGATTAACAGCTGGACTCTGCAGCGGGGAGGGGGGGGGGAGAATAAGTTACCTGCTTTATGGCTTCTTCAGATCCCCACCCACCTCCTTCCTTGATCCAAGTGGGACGGCTGGCACCTGCCATTTTCCCTTTTCCCATAATGCTGCAGCGGTGCCCCCCCGGATGGATTATTCTGGGAAATCTTTTTATTTCTCTGTTCCGGCTTAGCCAGGACTGCCCTTCGTCCCCTGCACAGGGCGATCCCAAGCCAAGCTCGTTCTGAACATCGTCCAGATCAGGCGAGATCTTTTCCCCCCCTTTCTTTCGGGTTTGTAACCGTTACTCAAGTGGCATCTCTCGTCTCTCAAGGATTCTGGGAGGATTCTCCAAAAATGAACATGTATATTTTTTTCTCCTTGCCTATAAATCTGCCAACCCCCTTTTTAAAGTTTAGCTTGAAACCAGACGAAAAAGGATTTTGCGTGGTCAGTTTTGAGTCTCCTCCGGCCAATGTTAGCCAGTGGCTCGGAGTTCCTGGTGGTCTCCTTTCCTTCTCCAGGCCTGACTTTATTACGAACTTTGCTGCCCTCTAGGGGAATTGGGATGGTGTCGCCCACCAGGGAGGAACTCTGGCTTAGCTGTGGTCAAACCAACAATGTCTTAGTTTACAGGCAAGTCCTCATTTAGCAACCGTTCGAATTGCAACGGCACAGAAAAAGGTCACTTGCGATTTGGTCCTTCCCTTAAAACGATCGAGGAGAGAAGCAACCTGGAATTAAGGAGAAACTTCCTAACAGTGAGGACAACTAACCAGTGGAACAGCTTGCCACCAGAAATCGTGGGCGCTCCATCACTGGAGGTTTATAAGAAGAGGCTAGCTAGACAGTCACTTGTCTGAGATGGCATAGGTTCTCCTGCCTGAGCAGGGGGCTGGACTAGAAGACCTCCAAGGTCCCTTCCAGAAATTTAATTGAAAATAAATAAATATCCTGACTGATTCTTTTAAGACTGCGGAGTGAGGCCTGGAAGCAACCCGATGACGCATTCCCACGTTACCAAATGGCAAAAAATTCAAAGCTTCCCTTCTCCCCTCGTCTGCCTGATAGTTACAGCAGGCGTACTTACGCAAAAATCACCCAATTCTGAATTTCTCTTGCCACCCAGACGCAGAGATAAGAGACACGGAGACAGAGATAAATGTTTGTAGGGGTGTATTTTTCACCTCCACCTGTTGCGGACCAAGCCCTGAGAAGCACACACACCTGGAGTAAAACGTTCCCAAATTAAATTACGTGGCACTGGAGATTCTCTATCATCCAGGTCATGCTTGTCCCAAGTGTTTCCCCACCCCCCCACCCCCAAAAGGCAACTGGACTTTTTTTTGGGGGGGGGTTTCCCCTTGAAAATATTTCATTTCTTCTCTAAGGAACGAACCGAAGAAGCTTCCTGGATGAGAAGCGAAACATTTTCAACGGAAAAAAAACAAACAAAAGATGGAAGTCCGGTTTCCTTTCGGAGGGAAAAAACGCTTCTGCGTTCCCAAATGAACCACACCAAATGATTTTTCGGGGTGCCCCCAATTTGTCCAAGGGTACAATTTGGATAGGAGGACGGGGCGGACGAGAAGGGACGGGCGAGGCAAATGTTTCGTTGAGTGACCATTTGGAAGTTTTTCACCCCGACGAGCGCGGCAGCGTTCCCCCGGGGTCACCGGATCAAGATTTGGCCGCTCGGCAACCGACGGGTTTAAGCATCCCGGGGGGGGGGGGCGAGGGTCACATGACAAGCCCAATTCACTTAACTTGTGTCTCACTTAGGAGAAGCCACACATTTTGGGCCTCGGTCGTTAAATTGAGGACTAGCTGCATGCTGAATTCGGCCTCCTTTTTGTTGTTGCGTTGGAGACGCTGAATTCCTTCGTTTTCTGGGCTCTTGCAAAAAAAGGCAGGAAGTGAACGAAAGAGGGCAAAGTTTGCACAACAGGCTGCAAACGTACATGGGCTTTTGCAACTTACAAACTGGATAAGCCGACTTTAAAAAAAACCACACACACACACACAAAAAACCCCACAACCAATTCCCCCTTCTCCAAAATCTTTTCCATCTGAGCTCTCCCTGCCTTTTAAAAAAATAATAAATAAAATAAAATAAAATAAAATAAATAAATAAATAATCTGCAAAGAGGGATTCTTACTCCGGACATATCTTGATGTCAGATGTTCACTCGGAGGAGTAAAGCGTGTGTAGTTTGCACAACCAAAGCCCGCGCCTTTTGCGGGTTGGTGGTGGTAGTGGTGGGGTTCCCTTTTCGAAAATTGTCCGTTTCACAACCTTTGCACACAGAGGGTCCTTCTGGATGCAACTGGGGGGGAGGGGGGGTTCGAGAAATTTGAGTGGAATTGGAGGGGTCTGGATAATTTATTGTGATGATCTTTTATTCCGACGCGTATGTATTTGCTCAAAGCTCAGCCTTGCTACTCCAGAGAAATCCCATATGGGCATTTTAAAAAAAGGCAGGGAAACGAGGCTGAGCTCCGTCTTTCTGAGATGCAACAGGATAGAGAAGGACGTTTTTCACCCCAGCTCCTTTTTGCGTCTGCAAGCATCGCGATTCAGTGTTGCAGGCTGGGGGATTCTGGGAGTTGAAGTCCATCCCCTCTCTCTTAAAGAAGGCTCTCTGGGGCAGTTTGGGAATTAAAAGTCCATTTATCTTCAATCAAACCAGCTAGGGAATCGTGGGAGTTGACGTCCACTCATCTCAAAGCATGCTGGCTGGGGGATTCTGGGAGTTGAAGTCCGTCCATCTCAAAGCATGCTGGCTGGGGGATTCTGGGAGTTGAAGTCCACCCATCTCAAAGCATGCTGGCTGGGGGATTCTGGGAGTTGAAGTCCACCCATTTCAAAGCATGCTGGCTGGGGGATTCTGGGAGTTGAAGTCCACCGATCTTAAAGCAATGCTGGCTGGGGGATTCTGGAAGCTGAAGTCCAGCCCTCTTAAAGTGGCCAGGGCTGACAAACACTGATCTAGCCATAATGAAACCCAGGTTCTATCAATCCCAGGAATCCAGGTCAGGGAAGGAAGAATTTGAGGAACGATGTTGAGGTTTAGTCCTGGGACTAAACCTGGCTTCAAACAAGTCCGCTGATGGACAATTCACCCGCTTGCCTTTTTTCTTTGAACCGCCAAGGAGGCAGTCTCAATAAATAAAGTTAATAAATAAGTCTATTTACAGGCATACAGGGGATGAGTTTGCAGGCGGTAGGAGGTAAAATTCTGGATAAAGGGAGCAAAATGAATCTCCTGGCTTGTTTTGGGTGCAGGCGAGTCCTCGACTTACAACAGCTCATTTAGTGACAACTCAAAGTTGCGACGGCACCGAATAAAGTGACTGAGGGCCGTTTTTTTCACACTTAACGACCGTTGTGGCCTCCCCGGGGGTCACGTGATCCAAAGTTGGAGGCTCGGCAGCGGGCTCGTATTTACGACGGTCGCGGCGTCCCCGGGATGGTCACACGCATCCCCTCTGACCAGGAAAGTCCCCGGGGAAGCCGGATTCATTTCCCCACCTTGTGACTAAGTTCACGACTTTGTCGATTCGCTTGAACAACCGGGTCGTAAAACGGGGCGAAATGCGCTTAACAAACGTCTCGCTGAGCGAGAAGAGATGTTGGGATCGAGCACGATCGTAAAGCCGAGCCGTTCCACCTAGGGTCACCTCGCCTGCTCTGCGTTGCCTTCTTCGGCTCAAGGGGGCAGGGGGCTGAAGCCAACGCTTACCCCCCCCCGAAGAGAGAAAGAGAAGCGAGCGGAGAGGGACGGGCCAGAGGGCGGTCAGACGTCGTAGTTGGGCAAGTAGCTGTAAGACGGGCCGCTGGCCGAGGGCAAGGTGAGGTTGCAGGGGAAAAACCAGCCGATGACAAAACCTGGGTGGGCAAAAGAGCGGAGGAGAGGGTGAGGGTGAGGGTGGGGGACCCAAGATTTTGCACCTCCCTCCACACCCAAGCGTGAAGGAGGGAGAGGAAGGAGGGGAGGAGGAGGAGGAGGAGGAAGGCTTGCAGACCCACCTCGGCCGAAGACCTCGCGCAGGAGGGCGATCTTGGGTTTGCGTGTCTGGCTCCCTGCCCGCGGACCCTCTTTCTGGAGCCGGTTGCGTAGCTGCTCGACGGGGGTCTCATCGGTGATGATGGAGACCACCTGGGAGGCAGACGGGAGGGGTGGGAAGCTTTGCGGGGGGGGGTGTTGTGTCTCTGAGACCAGGTTCCCCAGCCGGATGGCCGAGGGGTGTGTGTGGGGGAGCGGCCTCCAAAGGGCTCTCCGCTCCCCCCTGCCCTGCTTTACAACCTCACCTGGTCGTAAAATACCACCGTGACGAAGAGGCCGAAGAGGATCGACTCCACCAGTAGGATGATCCGGTGAGCGCTGGCGGTGGGGGGGAGGGAGGGAGGGAAAAAGCAGAGAATCAGTGATTGGTTGGAGAGTTACGGAGCTGGGGAATCCATCGGACGTATTCGGAGGCGGAAGAGATGGGGGGTTTTAGGAGAGGGGGGGGCCTGAAGCAGACCCTGTGGGGTGGGGGTCTTCCATCATTTACTTCGCAGGTCCTGCAGGCCCAAATTGGAAATCCCTGGGGGGGGAGGGGGAAGGGAAAGACCCTCCCGTAGCTGAAGGGGACCCAAGCAAGGGCCACTGGAGAAGTGGGGCACACAAAACAGAGGCAAGCCGTTCCCAGAGTTGCACAGTCTGCCTTGCATTTCCCATGTTGGCTGGGGGATTCTGGGAGATGACGTCCACCGCTCTTAAAGCATGTTGGTTGGGGGATTCTGGGAGATGAAGTCCACCCCTCTTAAAGCAGGCTGGCTGGGGAATCCTGGGAGTTGAAATCCACCCATCTTACACGAGTGCTGCCTGGGGGATTCTGGGAGATGGAAGTCCATCCCTCTTAAAGCACGTAGGTTGGGGAATCTTGGGGGTTGAAATCCACCCATCTTAAAGCGGGCTGGCTGGGGGATTCTGGGAGATGAAGTCCACCCCTTAAAATCTGTTGGCTGGGGGATTCTGGGAGTCGAACTCCATCCATCTTAAAGTACACTGGCTGGGAGATTCTGGGAATTAATTGAAGTCCACCTGTCTTTAAAAAGTGCTGGCTGGGGGATTCTGGGAATTAATTGAAGTCCACCTGTCTTAAAAAGTGCTGGCTGGGGGATTCTGGGAATTAATTGAAGTCCACCTGTCTTAAAAAGTGCTGGCTGGGAGATTCTGGGAATTAATTGAAGTCCACCTGTCTTAAAAAGTGCTGGCTGGGGGATTCTGGGAACTGAACTCCACCTGTCTTTAAAAAGTGCTGGCTGGGGGATTCTCTCCCATTAACCAGCGGAACGACTTGCCACCAGAAGTTGTGGGTGCTCCATCACTGGAGTTTTCCAACAAAAGAGGCTGGACCACCTTACTTGTCCGGAAGGGGATCAGGTTTCCTGCCTGAGCAGGGGGCTGGACTAGAAGACCTCCAAGGTCCCTTCTGTCTAAAGCAGAAGCAACCTCCGGAGGAGGAGAGGAATTGAAAAGGCAAACTCCTCACTTTTCCTCTGCTTCCAACAGCTGAGAGAGACCGGCTGTTCCCTCAAGGCCAGCTTGGCTGTTCTGCCTCTTCCGAATCCCGGCCAAAACTCTGGCGTTCCAGTTGTTCTTGGCAAGGATTCGGTGACATGGCAGTTTTCTTTTGACTATATTTCTTCCTTTGTAAAGGCCAAGTGAGGAAAAAGCACAAGGCTTCTGCACGGCCCCCAGCTCCCCATTTCTAAAGTGGGGGGGGAAGAATATATATATATATATATATATATATATATATATATATATATATATATATATATATATATATATATATATATATATATATATATATATATATATATATATATATATATATGCCTGCTGGGAGAGGGGAAAAAAAAGCAGGACGACTTACATTTGGATCGGGCTGCCTGGAACGCCGTCTTGATACTCTTCGGGTCTGGTGGCCGAAGTCCTGTCCAGGGGCCACACCCAGGCGGTCAAGACCAGCCCCATGGCATAGAGGCTCGCCAAGCCTGAGGCCGGGAGAATTAGGTCAGCCGACGCCAGGAAAATTGAAGAGGGGGAAGGAAGTGTCCGAGCCAAGTCTTTCCCTGTATCCGTCATTAATCCTACAGGCTCCTTCTCTCCTCCGTTCCCACTGCTGTGGATGGGTGGGGGGGGGGGAGGGAGGGAGGGAGGGAGGGGGGAAGGGTTCCCCCTGCAGTCTTGTGGGGCTCGGTTTAATGTTTCAGGAGGTTTTCTAGCCCTCATCGGAGAAAATTGGTGGAATCAGCGGAACGGTTCGCCTCCTTCGCTGGAGATTTTTAAGAAGAGATTGATCTGGGACAGTAAAGGGACTCCTGCTTGAGCAGGGGGCTGGAGTAGAAGACCTCCAAGGTCCCTTCCGTTATTCTATTCTTTTTTTCTCCTTCCTTCCTTCCTTCCTCCCTCCCTCCCTCCATCACTGGAGGTTTCCAAGAAGAGATTGGAAGGTCATTTGTCTGAAATGGGATAGTGTTTCCTGCTTGAGCAGGGGGCTGGACTAGAAGACCTCCAAGGCCCCTTCCAATTCTGTTATTCTATTATTCTGCCTTCCTTCCTTCCTTCCTTCCTTCCTTCCTTCCTTCCTTCCTTCCTTCCCCACTGGAGGTTTACAAGAAGAGACTGGACAGCCATTTGTCTGAAATGGGATAGTGTTTCCTGCTTGAGCAGGGGGCTGGACTAGAAGACCTCCAAGGTCCCTTCCAACTCTTGTCTTTCTGCTATTCTTTTTTTCCTTCCTTCCTTCCTTCCTTCCTTCCTTCCTTCCTTCCTTCCTTCCTTCCTTCCTTCCTTCCTTCCTTCCTTCCTTCCTTCCTTCCTTCCTTCCTGATACTGCAACGGTCGTGAGTGCAAAAAATGGCCCTAAGTCCCCCTTTTTTTTGCAGTGCCGCTGTGACTGGTCGTTAAGTCGAAGAGTACCTGTACTACGGAGTGTAAACCGATTGTAGGTTTCGGAGGGGATGGAGATGTAAGGCAAGACAAGTGGGGTTAGAGCAGCCTCTAGTGGAGGACATCCGCAAGTGCACCTCCGATTTCAAAAAGCAAAACTCCCCCATTTAGGACTGCAAGGTCGAACTGTGAGGTCTTGAAAGGTCCACTACATTCTGCCACCTGGAAGGGGAGGGGGGGGGCGGGTTGGCTCACCTATTACACGACACGGAGTCCTCGACTTACGGCAACTCGCTTAGCGATGGCCGGAAGTCACAACGGTGCTCAAAAAACAGCTTAGAACCAGTCCTGGAGGTTACGCGATCAAAATTCGAGGGCTGGGCAACCAGAGTTACGTACTTACGACGGTCGCAACGTCCCGGGCTCACATGAAACGCCGCTTGCGACCTTCCCAGCCGGCGTCCGCCGAGCAAAGTCACTGGGGGAAGCAGGTTTTGCTTAGTGACCGCCTGACCCACTTAATAACTGCAGCGGTCATAAAAGCGGATCATGTGACTCCAGGACACTGCGGCAGTCGTGACCCTGGGATGGTCATAAGTCCCTTTTTTCCAGTGCTGTTGGAACGGTCGCTAAATGAATTGTTGTAAGTTGAGGACCACCTGTAAAAGGTTTTCTTGGAGAATCCTGTCTCAGTGACCTGATACTCCCTCCCTCCCGTAACCCCTCTTGTTTTTCTGTTATTCTTTCTTCCTTCCTTCCTTTCTTCCACCCTCCCTTCTGTCAACATTTTCATTTTTTTTCTCCATCCATGTATCAATTCCTTCCTTCCATCCTTCCATCCCCCTTTCTGTCAATTGTTTCCTTCCTTCATTTTTCTCTCCTTTTCTGTGTACCAATTCCTTCCTTCCTCCTCCCCTCCCCTCCCCTTTCTTTTTTTCTCTTTCCTTCCTTCCTTCCTTCCTTCCTCTTTCTTTCTTTCTTTCTTTCTTTCTTTCTTTCTTTCTTTCTTTTTCTTTCTTTCTTTCTTTCTTTCTTTCTCTTTCTTTCTTTCTTTCTTTCTCTTTCTTTCTTTCTTTCTTTCTTTCTTTCTTTCTTTCTTTCTTTCTTTCTTTCTTTCTTTCTTTCTTTCTTTCTTTCTTTCTTTCTCTCTCTCCCTTCCTTTACTTCACCACTGCAGGTGAGGAAACGGTACCTGTGTAGAAGAGGAACTGGATGAAGTATTTCTGGTTAAGTTCTCCCACGCAGTTGTTGATCCTGTGGAAAGAAGGAAATATCCTTTTAAAAGAAACCCGGGGCGACCTCACAAACCAACGACAAGCAGTCCTCGCATGTACGGCCACCGCCGAGCCCTGGATTGATGCTGCTAAGGGAGACATCTGTTCAGTGAGGTTTATGCCCCCTTTTGCGACTTTTTGTGCCCCCCCAGGGGATCAGGGCATCACTGCAGTCGCTAAGTGGGTCACACGGTCCTTGCGGGAATCTAGCTTCCCTGCCGACTCTCGTTTGTCAGAAGGTCGCAAAAGGGGACCGCGTGACCCCGGGGATGCGGCGAGCGTCGCAAACCTGAGTCAAGCGCCTGAATTTTGTCCCTTAACCACGGGGATGCTGCAGTGGGAGTAAGCGTGGAAAAACAGTCGTAAGTCGCTTTCTTCACTGCTGCTGTGACTTTGAGTGGTTACTAAATGAATGTAAGTTGAGGACTATCCGCAAAAAGGGAAAATGATCTCGAGCAGAAGGCAGGCCTGGCAGTCAGGAAACAAGTGGGAAACCCGGGGCCTCATCCCCAAACCCAGCCGTGCCACAGAACCCATCAGGCTGAGCAGCTCAGGGCCGATGGGGGCCTTGTCTCTGCCCCAGCCACTCAGCCTTGAAGCTCACCAAGGGCAGTGATGGTCCATCCGGCGCACGCAGCGGTGGCAAATGCGGCAGTGATGGGCCCGGGGTGGCCGGTAGGTCTCGCAACGGTTGCACACGGTCCAGTCCTCATTATTCTAAAAATCAATCATCAATCAATCATCAAAATAAAATCAAAATAGAATGCTGGAAGGAAGGAAGGAACACCTGCATATGGAACGCTCCTCCAAGTTAACATGCGAGTTCAGGAGCCTGCAGCTTTTTAAGACCTGTGGACTTCAACTCCCAGAATTCCCCATCCAGTAGGCCTGCCTCAGCCATGAAAGCCAGCTGGCTTGACTTTGGGCCAATCACCACGAGACGGCGAGTTCTAGTCCCGCCTTAGCCATGAAAGCCCACTGGATGACTCTGGGCCAATCACCAGAAGACGGCAAGTTCCAGTCCCGCCTTAGGCACGAAAGCCAGCTGGCTGGGGAATCCTGGGACTTGATGCCCACCTATCAAAAATGTGTCAAGGTTGGGAAATCCTGGTTTAGGCGGATACACAATCATATCCATGAAGGAAAATGAAGGAAATAATAGCCATTTCTCTCCCTCCCCCCCTCATTGGCCGGAGATTCATGGCTATCCACAGACCTCCTGCACAACTCACACGGCCATTCTGATGTGCGGCATTGTTGCTGTTGCTACTCCTGAGATCCGAGAAATCCAGGGCGGTGTCGGGCAGCGGGACCACACCTGGGAAAAAAAAAAGTTCCAAGATCAGACTACCTTACCCATAATCCCTGTCCTTTTAGCCGCACTGGTGGCAGCAAATGGGAGCTTGAATCCACCCTGCTAACGCTTGACCAAAGACCCAGTTGTGAGCAGGATAAGACAGAAATGAAATTAATGATAAACAAACAGATGGAGAGAACTTAAGGGAGTCTAGTGGCCCCGAAATAAATAACTCAGATTTTGTTCTTTTCTTGCATGCTTCTTTCTCTCCGACTCTCACCCTCCTTTCTTCATCACACAGAACCCCTTTACATTCCAAATCCATTATTTTCCCCCCTTTGAAAAAACAAAACTTCTCCAATAAAAATAATGTCTTCCAGATGAATAATCTACCTGTCTGGCTTGGGGCCAGATCTGCCAATCTATCATGGGAGGGGGTCTCTTATCAATTAGACAGCCTGTACCACTCCCTCCTTTATTTTCCTAATGCTTCCTGGAAGAGCCGGCACTGATCTTTTCTAAATCCAAGGACATCTTTGGGAGGACAAAAAAAAAAAAATGGAAAAAGAGGTGGCTTTTACGTCACAGGCCTGTTCTTATTCTGTTCGGGAGCATCTGTTTGGCCAGCGTTTCTAGTTTCGATCTCAGATCCCATCCAGCGAGGCCGTTATTACATCTTTGAAGCAAATAAACGAAGATCAAGCCAGCTCTCCGTGGAGAAAGGAGGGGGGGGGAAGAGATGGACTCATAACCTCCCCCCCTATTTCCGTTCGTTGCTTGCAAAAGCCTCTGTCCCAAAACAGGAACAGAACAGAACTTCTGACGGTGGAGGATTACTCAACCAAGATGTTCTTCTGGCAAGTGACGCAGCTGAGGAATTCCGACTCGATAAATATTTTGATTTGGAATCGGACGAAGGGCGAAGAGGCTGAGATTTCCATAAATCAACCTTGGCGGATTTTATTTATTTATTTATTTAAAAATAAACATTTTATAAAGAGATGCGCAAACTGAAGTCAAGTTGGCCGAACGACAATAAACGACAATAAGTGATGTTTCCCCAGAAGGGACACCAGATTCAACTGGATCCCTGGGAGAGCAGCGAAAGGGGAGCCAAAAGAAAAATAAATAAATATTGCAATGCAGGTTTTATTTACTTAGTGCAAGGGTCTTCAAAGGCGACCCTTTTAGGACTTGTGGACTTCAACTCCCAGAATTCCTCAGCCAGGCACGCGTGGTGCAAAATGGTACTTATTGCAAAAAAAAAAAAAGACATATAATGGAGGAAAGAGTCACCTGGGTCAGCAAAAACGGCCCTCGTGTGACAGATCAGGAGCATCAGAACGACAAGGTTAAAAGCTACAGCATGGAAAGGACACCAAAAGCTGGAAATAAATAGAACAGTTATAAAAATTAATATTATAAGATTGTGCACCTATTGCAAGGTCTTTAGCAGCCCCCCCCCTCAATATCTTCTTTGAACAGATGTTAAATATTAAAATAATCCTCCAATCTCTTATTACCCAAATGCAGATCGGACACTAGGATAACTTTTACCAACCGGGCTGATTTGAGCTTCCTTGCAGAAATAAATGGTGGTTTGTTTTTTTCCCCCCAAGGGGTTTGGGCGAGTTAAGAGAGAAAAAAAAACAACTGGGGATTTATTGGTAAGAATTAAGGATATGGGAGGCCAGGAGGTATGTAGATGAAAAAGCACTGCAGTCCTCATATTTTTATTTTTAAAAAATTGCAACTACAGGCAGTCCTTGACTTACGACCACAACTGAGCCCCAAATTTTTATTGCTAAGTGAGACATTTGTTAAACGAACCCCTGAGCATGTACAGAAAGCTCCTCCCTCCTGACAGGACGCTGAACCCCTGAACAGGTGCAGAGAGCGTCTTCCTTCTAGCTCACCGGGCTTCTGAACATGTGCAGAGAGCATGAGGTTTATCCCTTCCTCCTGAGCCAGGAATGGGCAAACCTTGGCTCTTTTATGACTCGTGGACTTCAACTCCCAGAATTCCTGAGCCAGCCGTGCTGACTCAAGGATTCTGGGAGTTGAAGTCCACGAGCGAAAGTCGCCCACCCCAGCCGCCGAGCTCCTGAGCATGCGCAGAGGGCTCCTTCCTCCTCCCAGAACACCGAGGCCCTGAGCATGCGCAGAGAGCATCTTCCTTCTAGGCCACTGAGTTTCTGATCACGTGCAGAGAGCGTGAGGCTTATACCTCCCTCCTGAGCCGCCGAGCTCCTGAGCATGTGCAGAGGGCTCCTTTCCTTCCTTCTTCCCCCCCCCCGCAAAACCCCTTCCCTTCCCACCCCGTCCCAACCGCCAAGCACGGCGTTCCTGAGCATGTGCAGAGGGCCGCGGGGGGGGGAGGCGGGCCTACCTGTCCCGGAAGCCCGGCTGGAGTAGGACGTGCTCCAGGATGACGTAATCGGCGTAGCCCACGCTCAGGTAGGTGAGCAGCAGGCAGAGCCCCCCGCAGGGGTCCAGCCGGGCCCGCCCCTTCCCGCCGCACCGGCACCGGGCCCCGCTCGCCGCCGCCATGGCAACCCCGGCCGCCGCTTCCGGTCCCGCCCTCGCCCCGCCGCTCGGCCAATCGGCGCGCGGGAGGCGGGCGGAGAGGGAGAGGGGAGTGAAGGAGAAGAAAAAAAAAAAAGAGAGGAAGGAGGCGCGCGCACCCGCCCGGCTCTTCCCGTCGCCATGGCGACGGGGCCCGCCTGCTTACTTTGCCGGCTTCCCCGCCCCGCCCTTCCTCTCTCTCCTCCCAGACCAGCCTGCCTGGCAGGGCTGTTGTGAAGGCATAATCAGAGGCTCAGGCAGCAAACACACACACACACACACACACAACACACACACCCTTTCTTATATCTAAGGCTCGGTCAACAGCCCTGGGCTGCCACACACTAAATAAATGACAGTCCTGGGCGGCAGGAGAAGGGCAACATCTTGAGGGGGTGCAGATGTTTCCCCCCCCTTTTCCATTGGATGGGATGGGCTGTTCCTAGGCCAGGGGTAGGCAACCTCGGCTCTTTTATGACTCGTGGACTTCAACTCCCAGAATTCCTGAGTCAGCTACGCTGACTCAGGAATTCTGGGAGTTGAAGTCCACGAGTCATAAAAGAGCCGAGGTTGCCTACCCCTGGCTAGCCATTCCTTCCTTCCCTCTATCATCTGTTCTGTTCTCTTGTACCTCTATTACTTCTACTTCTATTCTAGTCTCATTCCTGTTTCTCTTTCCATTATTTCTATTTCAGTTCGAATTTAATTCTGCTCTGCTCTATTCTATTCCTTTTTCTGTTCTACTCTATTCCGTTCTACTCTATTTTCTATTCTATTCTGTTTTCTATTCTAGATTCTAGATTCTATTTACTACTACTTCTATTCTATTCTATTCTATTATTCTAGTCTAGTCTAGTCTAGTCTTATTTCTTACTCTATTCTATTCTATTCTATTCTGTTCTTGTTCTTGTTCCTGTTCCTGTTCCTATTTCTTATTCTATTCTATTCCATTCCATTCCATATTTTCTATTCTATTCTATTCTATTCTATTCTATTCTATTCTATTCTATTCTATTCTATTCTATTCTATTCTATTCTATTCTATTCTATTCCCCATAACCATCTATTCTATTCTATTTTCTATTCTAGATTCTATTCTGTTCTATTCTATTTCTATTTCTATTCTATTCTCGTTCCCGTTTCTGTTTCTATTATTGCTGTTTCAATTCTTTATTCCATTCTTGTTGCTCGTCTGTACACTGAGAGCTTCTGCACCGGAGACAAGATCCCTTGTGCGTCCGATCACACTTGGCCAATAAAAAAGACTTCTGTTCTATTCTAAAATACCCTAGCCATCCTAACACCTTGCAAAAAAAAAAAGAAAATCAAATCAAAATCAAATAAAATAAAATAAAATAAAAATCCTCTTCCTTGTGCATTCAGTGCGCTTTAAGGGGCGGGGACGAGAGGGGAACCGCCCCGCCCCCTTTGTCTGACGTCACAAGCCCTGCTCTCGCCCCGCCCCTCCGGGGAAGCTGGACCTGCGAAGATGATGATGATGATGGTGGCGGCGGCGGCGGCGGCGGCGGAGATGCAGGTCCCGGGGCGGGGCTGAGATCCGCGGGGCTCTTTCACACGTTCAGGTACCCGTGTCGGGTCTGGCCCGAGGAGGAGCATCTTGGGGTGCAGCCCTGGGTCCCCCACCGCCTCCTCCGCAGCGGCCAACCCCGGCCCTGGACCGCTTGCAAAAGCAAAACCCTCCAGCTCTGTAACCTTTCTTGCAACTGAGCTCGGGCTCCGGCTGGCTGGGGATGATGGGAGCTGCGATCCCCAGTCCCGCAAGGGGGAGAAGCTGCAATCAGCCAGCCGGGCGAGGAAGCCAAAGCCTATAGCTTTTTTGGGGTGGGTGGGGGGTGGGGAGGAGTTAGGCATCCTTACTCCCGTGCAAAGGATTTAGGGGGGAATCTGGACACGGGTTTCCACCCCCCCACCCCCTTCCTGGCTGCATTCACACGACCCGTGCAGGGTGACATTCTTTGGGGATCAGCAGGTGTTTAAGCGCTGGAGGCAGGTCAGGCTTTGCAAGCCAGGATTCAGGGGCCAGGAAGGATGTTGCCCTCTCGCTTTCGGTTCTGAAACTCGGGTTTGTGGGGTGGGGGGGTGGGGGGGTGTAACTTCCAACGGTCACTAAAGGGAACGGTCGTGAGTCTGTCATCCCTTCCTATTTTTCCCACTTCCCACCCCCCTTCCCCAATTTCCACCTGGGGTTTTATTGAGGAGCAGAAGAGAGATCCTTTCGTGGCGGTCTTAAAACATTTCTTTTCCATCAGGCTGACCTGGACTGACAGTAGGGATTTTTTAAAAAAAAAATGTTTTTCATATTTTATCATTGGGGCTTTAATTTTTTAACATTTGTATTATTTTTCTTGTATTGTGGTTAGCCGCCCTGAGTCCTTTGAGAGATAGGGCGGCATATAAGTCCTAATAATAATAATAATAATAATAATAATAATAATAATAATAATAATAATAATAATAATTTTATTTATATACCGCCCTTCTCCCGGAGGACTCAGGGCGGTGAACAGGGCAACCATATAAAAATACAAAAAAATACAAAAGTTAAAAAAGAATTAAACATATGCCCAAGCTAAAAAAAACAGTAAAATAAATAAATAAATAAAATAAACAAACCACTGCAAGGTTCTCCCCTTTTTATCTCACCAATTTTGAAGAGCCAAAGCCCAGGTTTCTACAAGAAAACGACTTTTAGTTTGATCAAAACAAGAGTCGGGGGGTCCTTCCCCCCCCTTTAGGGGGCTGCTTACGGGGATGAAGGCACACACAGAGCAAAGGTTTCTTCCACTATTTGTACCTTTTCAGAACAAAGAGACTCAAGTCTCTGAACCAGGAGCGAAGAAGTACAGAAAAACAAATTGCAAGATGGTGACTCATATCCATCCATCCAGGCTAGCTCATCTCCCTCCCTCCCTCCCTATTTCCTGGACCATGAATCCCACTTTGCTCCTTTCACGCCTCTGTATATTTTAGCGTGAGACATTTGATTTTATGTAAATAATTTCCCAGGAAGGCACCTACAAAGCTACTTGCACATAAACTATTTATACATACATACATGATCACAAAGTATCACTCCTAATATCAATATAAAGTGGTTTCAAAGTACCACACCTAATATCAAGCTTAAGCATAATAAAATCATAAACACAATCAAATGTGAGCCTTGGTGGAGCAGTGGGCTAATGCCTCCTGAAGTAACACCAGCTGCCTGCAATTAGTGCAGGTTCGCATCCCACCAGGCTCAAGGTCGACTCAGCCTTCCATCCTTCCCAGGTAGGTAAAATGAGGACCCAGATTGTTGGGGGCAATTAAGCTGACTTTGTAATAATGCCGCTTGGGGGGGGGGGCAAAAGCCCTAATAAGCAGGCATATACATAGAATGAAGGCTACTGCTAAGCACATTGGTTTGTGCTTAAATTGTAAGCCGCCCTGAGTCTTCGGAGAAGGGCGGGATATAAATGGGATTAAAATAAAATCAAATAAATAAATAAAATCCCTTCACCGCCCTTCCTTTCTTTTGATCTTGCTGGCTTTGAACCAGGTGAAAAACTGGGAATCATGGGTGCCGGTTTCAGAATGGACCCTGAGCTTTTCTGTTCCTCTGATCTCAAGTTTGGGAGCTGGGAAGCAAGAAAGGAAACTCGGGGGGTTGGGGGAAGCAGAAAAAAAAATAGGAACGGGTTACGGGTAGTCCTCGATTTACGACCGTCCGTTTAGTGACCCTTCAAAGTTGCAATGGCAGGGAAAAAAGTGACATTTATTTTATTTATTTATTTAGTTATATTTATATACCGCCCTATTCCCTGAGGACTCAGGGCGGTTTACAGGGAATTAAAAATCCAAAATACAAAAATTAAAAACCCAATTAAAAAATATTAAATTAACCCTGTAGTCAGTTAAAAAACCCCAAATTAAAATTTCCTCCTCAGTCTGGGCCCGAGAGCTCGAAGAGCCAGGTCTTCAGGCCCCGGCGGAATGATCGGAGGTCGGGGGCAGTCCTCAGCTCCACCGGCAGCTGGTTCCAGAGGGCAGGCGCTCCTACCGAGAAGGCCCTATCCCTGGGTGTCACCCGCCGGCAATCTCTCACCGGCGGAACCCTGAGCAGACCCTCCCTGTGGGAGCGCACTGGGCGAAGGGCGTTTGATGCCGGCAGCAGGTGTTCCCTCAAATAACCCGGACCCAGGCCATGTAGGGCTTTATAGGTAATAACCAGCACCTTGAATTTCACCCGGAGGGCAACCGGAAGCCAATGCAGCTCGCGGAGTAGAGGTGTTACATGGGAGTATCGGGAAACCCCCATTACAACTCGCGCGGCCGCATTCTGCACCAGTTGAAGCCTCCGAGTGGTCTTCAAGGGCAGCCCCATGTAGAGAGCGTTACAGTAGTCCAAACGGGAGGTCACAAGCGCATGAGTGACTGTGCGTAGGGCGTCTCGGTCCAAATAGGGACGCAACTGGCGCACCAGGCGAACCTGTGCAAAAGCCCCCCTGGTCACGGCTCCTATATGACCGTTTCCTCCCCCCTCCTTTATGGCCTTTGCAGCATGCTTGGCAACTGACTGGTACTTATGACGGCCGCAATGTCCTGGGATCACGTGATTCTCTTTTGCAGCCTTCTGACCAGCAAAGTCAATGGGGAAGCCACTTAACAAGCGTGGGAAAGAAGGTCTTAAAACGGGTCCAAACTCACTGAACAAATGTCTCACTTAGCCACAAAAGTGTGGGGCTCCATTGCGGTCGTACGTTGAGGACTTATCTGTATATGTTGTCATCTGGATGACCTTTCTGGTGTCCGTTCCGGAAAGCAGATGTGATTGTGTTCCCTAATTCCGGCCTTCGCTTGCAGCCTTAATCTGGATTTAAGGCTCAGCTGCTGGGAAAACGCCATCCAGCTGCCTTCCGAGATTAATTCCGTGGTTTTTTTTTTCCAAGCCTGCATCCGGAATCCGGAGCTGAAACCGGGCAGAGTTGTTCCCTGAAGTCTCCTCTGCTTATTTCATTTGATTTGGATTTATTACACGTATAGGCCTTCCCCGCTGCCCTCTCTTCTCACACGGGTTTCACGATAAAAATGGGAAAATTTGCAGGCTGCCCGTCGTGAGAATCCGTATATGCAAGCCATCCTCTATTTAGAACCCCACATTTCTGTTGTGAAGTGAGTCTTGCCCTGTTTTACGACATTTCTTTTCGCCGTTGCTAAGGGAACCACTGCGGTTGTTAAGTCAGCAAGACGGTTGTTAAGTGGATCTGGCTTCCCCATTGACTTTGCTTGCCGGAAGGTCGCAAAACGGGGTCACGAGACCGTCAGAAGTACAGGCCAGTTTGCAAGCATCTGAATTTTGATCCCGGGATCCCAGGACACTGGGAACCGTCATAAATACGAGTCAGATGCCAAGGGTCTGATTTTTTTTTGATCGCGTGACTAGAGGGATGCTGCAAGGGCCCTAAAGCGTGAAAACTGGTGATAAGTCCCCTTTGTTTAGTGCTGTTGTAACTTTGAACGGCCACTCAATGAAGTGTTGCAAGTTCAGGGCTTGCCTGTCGTTAAAGAGTTTAAATTCTGCAAAATATTATGCTGGTGAAATTCTGTCAAAAGCCCTTTCTCTTTCGAACACCCCTTTTTCTTTGATTGTGTGGCCCAGGAAGTAAATGAAGGCTATATTGTTGTCATGATTAATTTTGCAGAATGCTCCTGCTGGGGATTGCTTGCCAACAAATCACATTAGGAGGTTTGGGCAAGGCTGAAATAGGAAATTCAGAATTTGGTGGTTGGATGAGAGGGTTTTTTTTTTTTAAAAAAAAATCTGCGTTTTGCTTGAGGGATGGGGCAGAAAGATTGCTATCACGATATTGCAGCAGCTTTGTGAATTAATGCTTAAAAACTAGGATACGAAATGACGGCATTTTATGAGAGGGCCAATCCATGTGTTTTGAATATTTGCTGCGTGTCAGGAAACCAGACGGAAGCAGAGGTCGAAAACTTTGGGGTTGAGGACTAGAAACTTAACAAGCCCACACACCAAACAGGAGTGGCCAGCCTCCAACATTCCTGAACCAAATACTGGTATATCTCCTTTGTAACGCAAGCCAGTCTCCTTCTTGGCCAAGTCTGTGCAAAGCCACAAATGGTGTGTGTGTGTGTGTGTGTGTGTGTGTGTGTGTGTGTGTGTGTGTGTGTGTGTTTGGGATGTTATGTTCTCTCAGCCTACCCTGCAGGCTTGTTGACTTAACGACCACAAGGGAACCCCAAATTTCCGTTGTTAAGCAAGGCAGTCGTTCAGTGAGTTTTGCCCCACTGTACGAGTTTCCCCCCCCACACAATTGTTAAGTGGACGTTACATGAATCGTGCAGTCATTAAGTGAAGTTGCCTTCCCCCATTGCCTTTGTTGGTCGGGAAATGACCGGCTGAGAAGGTCGCAAAAAGGGAAACGCGTGATCACGGGACCACGTCACGTGTAGAAGCCGATCCCTAGAGGCCTTTTCCAGCCTCGTCGTAACTTACAAACCGTCGTAGGTCAAGGACTAACTGTGTCCGTTGGCAGGCTGATTCCTTTGGGGCTGGGAACGAGGAGGAGCCCCCTGGGGGAACTTTGGACCCCTCGCGCTCGATCGAGCCCACCTGGCAGGGATGTTGTGGGGGGAAAGTAGGAGGGGGGGGGGAAAGGCAGGATGGAAATGGGAGGGGGGAAAAATCTGCTTTTTGATGCAGGCGACTCCTCACCCTTCCTCTCTCCCCGCGACAGAACCTGTGTCCCAGGCTGATCCAATGCTCCAACGCCATGCTCCGCCGATTCCTGGACCGGCCTTGCACCCTGGCTCTCCTGATCGGCTTCCAGTTCCTCTTCATGGCCTATTTTTCCTTCGGCGGCTTCCGCAACCTGGCCTCCATCTTCGGCCGCGACACCAGCCCTTCCTTCGACTATTCCCGCACGCACGATGTCTACACCAACCTCAGCCTGGTCTTCCAGCTGCCCCCTCGGCTCAGCACCAGCCAACCCCTGCCCTACTGCCCGGATCGGTCCCCGCATCTGAGTGAGTCAGATTCTGCCTCGGTCACCCCCAGAGTCGCTGGCACGTCCGACGTGGGCATGCTAGAAGGCGAGGATCTCCAATTCGAAGGCTTATGATGGACTTGCAACTCCCAGAATTCCCCAGCCAGCACGGCTGGCTGGAGAATTCTGGAAGTGGAACGGTTTGGAGACCCCTGTCTAAGGGACGCTTCCGAGCCTGGAGCGAGAACTCAAAAAATGGGATGAGGGTGGAAGAAGAGAGAAATCAAAATGTTAATTAGGAATTGCAATAACTCAAGAGAGTTGGAAGGGGCCTTGGAGGTCTTCTAGTCCAACCCGCTGCTCAAGCAGGAATCCCTATCCATTTCCGGACAAATGGCTGTCCAATCTCTTAGAAACCTCCAGGAATGGAGCGTGCACAGCTTCTGGTGGCAAGCAGTTCCCCTGGTTAATTCTTCTCAGGGTGAGGGAATTCCTCCTTAATTCCAGGTTGCTTCTCTCCTTGATCCATTTCCGTGCGTTACTTCTTGTCCTGCCTTCGGGGGCTTTGGAGGAGAGGTTGACCCCCCTCTTCTTTGCGGCAGCCCCTCAAATATTGGAAGATGCTGTCTGTCTCTCTGTTCTATCTATCTATCTATCTATCTATCTATCTATCTATCTATCTATCTATCTATCATCTATCTATCTATCTATCTATCATCTATCTATCTATCTATCTATCTATCTATCTATCTATCTATCTATCTATCTATCTATCTATCTATCATCTATCCATCCTGTTGGTTCCTTTTAGTTGGCCCTTTGATGGTGAGTTTCAGCCAGGTGCCCACTCTGGAGAAGATTCAGGAGAAAAATCCGGCCGTCGAATTAGGAGGCAGATACCGTCCTTCCAACTGTGAGTCCCGCTCCCGGACGGCCATCATCATCCCCCACCGCAACCGGGAGACTCACCTCCGACACCTCTTGTACTACCTCCACCCTTTCCTCCAGCGCCAACAGCTACATTACGGAATTTATATCGTGCACCAGGTGGGTGATGTACGAAAGGTGGGAAAGGTGGTTGAGCATGCAACGCGCCGCCTGGCTGAGGGATTCTGGGAGTTGAAGTCCACCAGGCCTAAAAAGGCCCCTGATATAGACTTTAAGAGGAGTGGACTTCAGCTCCCAGAATTCCACCAGCCCTAAAAAGGGCCAAGTTTGAAGGCCCCTGATATAGAATTTAAGAGGAGTGGACTTCAACTCCCAGAATTCCTCAGCCAGCGTGCCTGGCTGAGGAATTCTGGGAATCGAAGTCCGCAAGTCATAAAAGGGCCAAGTTTGAAGACCCCTGATATAGGCTTTAAGAGGAGTGGACTTCAACTCCCAGAATTCCTCAGCCAGCGTGCCTGGCTGAGGAATTCTGGGAGTTGAAGTCCACCAGCCCTAAAAAGGGCCAGGTTCGAAAACCCCTGGGTTAAGGGAATCCCTGCAGTTGTTAAGTTAGGAACACGGTCCTTAAGCGAACTTGGCTTCCTTAAACAAATTTGTCACTTAGCGAGAGAAGTGTTGGCCTCGACTGCGGTCATAAGCCAAGGACCACCTGTAATTTGGTTGTAGGTGTTTGTCTGTTGTTGCAGTTAATTCAAATGATCGAGGTTGCCTCTTTTCCCGCAGGCCGGGAACGCCACTTTCAACCGGGCCAAGCTTCTCAACGTGGGCGTGAAGGAAGCCCTGAAGGACGAAGAATGGAACTGCCTTTTCCTTCACGACGTGGACCTGATCCCGGAGAACGACCACAACCTTTACGTGTGCGATCGTTGGAACCCAAAACACGTCTCCGTTGCCATGAATAAATTCAAATACAAGTGAGGAAAGAGAGCTGGGAAGTCTAGAGCAGGGGTGTCCAACCTGTGGTCTGTGGGCCGCGGTACAGGCTGGCCAGGGCTTATATGTGCGTGCGTTCCCTCGCGCTAGTGCCACTGCCGCTACGCAAACAGGGCTCCGCGTGGCAAAAATGGGGCGCCGTGCGGCAAATGGCTCGCCGTGTGGCGGAAACGGGGCGGTGCTAGCGAGTGTCAGGCAGGCACTAGCATCACCTCGTATGCGTCACACATACTCACGGCCCCGTTTGCATGTGTGCACGCATGCGCATATTACAATGCTTCCCTCTCCCTTTCCCTTCGGTCCGCTAAACGAGAAAGGTTGGAGACCTCTGAGAAGTGGGGTGGGATTTGCCTGCCCCTCCTTTGATCCGCAGGGAGTCCTCGGCTTACAACAGGCCCACTGGCTGAGGAATTCTGGGAGAGGAAGCCCCCAAGTCATCAAAGGGCCAGGTTTGAAGACCCCTGCCTTAAGTTAAACCCTGTTAATCTCGGTTTGCAGGCTCCCGTATTTCCAATATTTCGGTGGGGTCTCGGCCTTGACCCCAGACCAGTATCTGAAGATTAATGGTTTCCCCAACCAGTACTGGGGCTGGGGCGGGGAGGACGATGACATCGCCATGAGGTGAGTTCCTGGTTCACCTTCTTCCCCTACTGCCTCTTACAGGTAGTCCTCAGATTATGACCGTTTAGACCAAGGATAGGCAATCTTGGCTCTTTTCTTATGACTCGTGGACTTCAACTCCCAGAATTCCTGAGCCAGCCAGGCTGAGGGGAAAGGGAGAGTTTCCAAGCTGAGCCATGCTGGCTCAGGAATTCTGGGAGTTGAAGTCCACGAGTCATAAAAGAGCCAAGGTTGCCTAACCCTGCCATATGCTAATAACCAGCACCCTTGTTCTAGTCCAGGGGTAGGCAACCTCGGCTCTTTTATGACTCGTGGACTTCAACTCCCAGAATTCCTGAGCCAGCGCGGCTCAGCATGGAAACTTCTCCCTTTCCCCTCAGCACGGCTGGCTGAGGAATTCTGGGAGTTGAAGTCCACGAGTCATAAAAGAGCCAAGGTTGCCTACCCTTGCCATATGCTAATAACCAGCACCCTTGTTCTAGTCCAGGGGTAGGCAACCTCGGCTCTTTTATGACTCGTGGACTTCAACTCCCAGAATTCCTGAGCCAGCGCGGCTCAGCATGGAAACCTCTCCCTTTCCCCTCAGCACGGCTGGCTGAGGAATTCTGGGAGTTGAAGTCCACGAGTCATAAGAAAAGAGCCAAGGTTGCCTACCCCCTGGTTTAGGCTTACTACAGCCTTGAAGGAAAAAAAAGGACCATTTTAACTCAAACACTTGGCAACCGACTCATATTTATGACGCTTGCAGTGTCCTGGGGTCACATGATGATTGGGAACAATAATGTGGACACCTGTCAGCTTGTGTGTCTTTTTTTCCTTTCCTAAACTTTATGGTTTCTGTGTCCTGTTTCTATGTTCCCCCTGTTGTCCGGTTGACTCTCGCCTTGCATGTAACCTGTGCTTTGTTTTCACTTTCTGCGTCCAGCATATTTCTTTTTCCCGTTCTTCATTTCCAGTTTTGCAACTTGAGTGGCACCTGTCTTCACCTTTCCACCATGTCGTCATCTCTTTTCTCAGCTTTCCTTCTCTCTTCCTCCTTCCTCCCTATTTCTCCTTCCTTCCTTCTCTCCCTCTTCCATTTTGCCTTCCTGCCTTCCTTCCTCCTTCCCGTCAATTTTTTCCTTCATTTTTTTTTCTCCTCCTTCCTCCGCTGTCAATTGTTTCCTTCCTTCCTTTTTTCTCTCCTTCTCTATTATCAATTCCTTTCTTCCACTCCTTCCCTCTCTCCCTTCTCTCCCTCCCTTCTTCCCTCCCTCCCTTCCTGCATCTGCTACTGCTAAGCTTGTAAGCCGCCCTGAGTCTTCGGAGAAGGGCGGGATATACGGTAAATGGAATTAAAATAAATAAAATAAAAATAAATCTTTCCTCCCCTCCCTTCTAGCTTCCGTCCCTCTTCCTTTCCTTCCCTCTCTCTCTCCTTCTTCACCTTCTTTTCTCTCTCTCTCTCTCTCTCTCTCTCTCTCTCTCTCTCTCTCTTTCTCTCTCTCTCCTCTCTCTCTCTCTCTCTCTCTCTCTCTGTGAAGCCCTGCATGCTCATTTTCCTTCACACCATGTAACCATTAGAGGCTGTGCCAGCCAGGTAAGATTTTGGTGATTTTTTAAAAAAAAAACACACGAAACAAAACAAAAAGATATCTCAGCAAACCTCAAAGGCAGATAGATCATCCTTCACTTCTCCTTGTAACAAGGCTGCACTGATTTGAGCCCCGATGACGGGAAAAGTTCAAAAACATGGTCAGCTCCCGAGCAAGCCAGGCTAAATGTCTGTACTTGGCCACCTTTCGGGGTTTAGAGTTTGGAAAAGGCGAGATGAGAAACTGCTCAAGGCTTTCAGACGAAATGGTTTCGAGGCTGGGCCGCTGCGTATTGAACTCGGGGAAAGGAAAATATTTCGTAACCAACAGGACGTTTTAAAGCAATGGCTTTTCAACGGAAGCTAATTGCTTTTTTTTTGGAAGTCAAGGCAAGTCCAGGCTATTGCCAAAATACAGAATCTGTGGTGTTGTTTTTTTTTATGGAGGCCCTAATTTTAACAGGGAAAATTGGGCCAATCGGTTGAAGACCTACTGTTTTTTAAAAGAGCTAAAGATCTCTAAGATCTTAATCCACAGCCTCTTGGATTGAGGCTACCTTTGATTCGTGGCTTGTTTGCTTGATTTAGGAGACCCGTTGTGAATAATTTAGCTTCCCTATATACCGGTAGTTCTTTTCCAATGGGTGCGTACCGGCTAGGGAATTCTGGGAATCGGAAGTCCACCCCTCTTTAAAGCATGTTCATTGGGGAGTTTTTCGAATTAAAATCCACGTATCTTCAAGCTTGCTGGCTGGAGGATTCTAGGAGTTGAAGTCCACCCATCTTAAAGCAGGCTGGCTGGGGGAATTCTGGGAACTGAAGTCCACCCATCTTAAAGTTGTCAAGGTTGAGGAACAGCCCTTCTGGTCCGATCCCACTTTTCCAGGGTGCGCTTCCGAGGGATGAGGATTTTACGGCCTCCGGTGTCCATCGGCCATTATAAAATGGTGAAGCACGAAGGCGATCAAGGCAACGAGCAGAATCCGCACAGGTCGGTATAAGGTGGGGAATGTAGTCTTGAGTCATGACAAAAGATCCTGCCCTTTTGTGATAAAACACAACAGTGTGCAGGCTGAGGAGAGCTTTGAATAAATGGCTGATTTGTGTTTGTCGCCAGGTTCGATCTGCTGATCCGGACGTACCGGACGTGGTCCCAGGACGGCATGAATTCTCTCTCCTACAAGCTCCTGTCCAAAGAGCTGCTGCCCCTTTACACCAACATCACCGCCGACATTGGCACCAACCCTAAGGCCACCAAAACCGGAAAGGGCTCCTTGTCTGATTTCAGCAGGAGGGACTATCCGCGAGACAGCAATCACGATTTCCGTCAGGAGATGCTGCGTAAGACCCCCTTTGCCAAGCTCTCCCAAGCCATGGGATGGAAGGACCCCCCTCCGGTGACGGAAAAAAAGGGGGAGAGGCCAGCCCCAATCTCAGCAAACCCCAAACCGAGCCCCGGAGCCCCAAAATGGGAGATGGACGCTACCCTCGAAACGTTCAGCGAGGCCGTCCCCAGTCCGGAAGTCTCCAAACGAGTTTTTGAGGATAGCACGGAGATGGTCCGACCCAAAGGAGCAGGCGCAGCTTCGCCACAACCCTCAATCGGACACACTGCGCAGCGCTGGGCTCCCCGACCCGACTCTAGAAATCACACGGATGCTAGAACCGCGGATTAAAAAAAAAACAAAAAACGATGACAGGCAGATTGTCAACGAGAGGTCGAAATTTAGAATTACTCTCTCGTTCCCTGCTCGGAGTTTGGGGAGGATCTGTCGTCGTTTCTCCCCAGGCCAACAGAGCAAAAGGACCGGACAGAGGTGAAGTGGACAAAGAAAGGGGCAGGTGAATGGGGAAGAGTTAGGACGGCAACGGGAATTTGGTTCCCACAATCTGTGAATGCCGGCCGACTCTTCCTTCCCGGATGCAGGTAATCTACCAAGGCTCCCTTTTTCTATCTCGCGCTTCGCAGGACTGGATCCAGCTCGGAGGTGACTGCAAGCACAGGAGTGATCGACTTGGGGTGGGGGGGAAAGGCACTTCTCGTCTCCCAGATTTCTGTGCGCCCCCCCCCAAGCGCCAGGAAAGCATAACTCGCTTTGTTCAATTTCAGCTCAATTTTTTTTCTTTTTCGTCTGTTCCCTCCTTGTGAAATTGGGATGGGGGGGGAATCTACTCCCACCCCAGCGGTGCCCTCCCTCCTACACAAGCGAGCCAGCCAGGATCAAGGAACGGAGGGGGGAGATTTTGTGATGGAAAGAGGCCCCCCCGCCCGGGGCTCTCAGCCTCTTCTCAGGTGCAGGAATATCTCCCCCTCCCCCGCATTGAAGGAGAAACAGACTAGACATTTAAACAGCGTCAAAACTGTGCTGCTCTCCTTTCTATTTCTTCTTTTCTTCTCCATCCTTTCTTTTTCTTCCTCACCCTCTTCTTCTCCATCTTTTTTCTCTCCATTTCTTGTCTTCTTCTACCCTCTTCTCCATCTCCTTTTTTCTCTCCTTTTTTCCATCTTTCTTTTTTCATCCCCTCGTTCTTTTCCCTTTTTCATCTCTTCTTCATTTTTCCTTCTTTCTTCATCTTTTTCCTTTCTCCATTTTTTCTTCCTCCTCTTCATCTCTTCTCCTTTCCCCTTTCATCTCTTCTCCATTTTTTCTTCCTCCTCCTTCTTTCTTCATCTCTTCTTCCTTCCATTTTTCCATTTTTCCTTCATTTTCCTTCTTTCTCCATTTCTTCTTTCTTCTGCTTTCTTCATCTTTTCTTTTTCCATCTCCACCTTTTCTTTCCTCCCCATCTTTTTTCTTCTTCATCTCTTCGCAATTTTTTCCCCTTTTCTCTTCCTCTCCTCTTCCTTTTTTCTTCCTCTTTTCCATCTCTTTTTTCCCTCCTCCCCCCTCCTCCTCCAGAGGAAATTTTAAACTCTTTAAATAAGCTACGGAAGCCGAGTTGTAAAATCAAAATTCTCCTTTAAGAGTACAATCCGGAGCGAAAGCTTTTAAGAGTCGTTCTATTCAAAGACGGCCATCAGATCTGCTCAGTGCTTGGCAGGAGAATTCCTTCTCCCCACCGGACTGATGTTTATTACTATTTTAGCTGCTGGACCTGTTTTGTAGGTTCCTTGCACCCAGCCACCCAGAAACAAAAAAAAAATCAGAATAAAAAAAAAATCAGGACCTGTTTTGTAGGTTCCTTGCACCCAGCCACCCAGAAACAAAAAAAAATCAGAATAAAAAAATAATCAGGACCTATTTTGTAGGTTCCTTGCACCCAGCCACCCAGAAACAAAAAAAATCAGAATAAAAAAATTAATCAAGACCTGTTTTTGTAGGTTCCTTGCACCCAGCCACCCAAAAACAAAAAAAAATCAGAATAAAAAATAATAATCAGGACCTGTTTTTGTAGGTTCCTTGCACCCAGCCACCCAGAAACAAAAATAAATCAGAATAAAAAAAATAAATCAGGACCTGTTTTGTAGGTTCCTTGCACCCAGCCACCCAGAAACAAAAAAAAAATCAGAATAAAAAAATAATCAGGACCTATTTTGTAGGTTCCTTGCACCCAGCCACCCAGAAACAAAAAAAAAATCAGAATAAAAAAAATAATCAGGACCTGTTTTGTAGGTTCCTTGCACCCAGCCACCCAGAAACAACAAAAAAAAAAAATCAGAATAAAAAATAATAATCAGGACCTGTTTTGTAGGTTCCTTGCACCCAGCCACCCAGAAACAAAAAAAAAATCAGAATAAAAATAAATAAATCACCAGACGAACAATTATTGTTCCTTTAGCCAACTTGCCTTCCCTAATATTTTGGTTTGTTTTTTTCTTCTTTCCGTTCGGGCTGGTCCCAGCCTGTTCCCTCAATCCCCAATCAGGGTCCTGCTCCCCACCGGTTACGCACCTCACAATCTCTCGATACTGCCAATGATGTGTCATTTTATTTATTCTATTGATGTAGCCGTCAATCCCCTTTCTTCCTTGGTTTTGAGATATATATATATATTATATATATTTGGGTTTGTTTTTTTTACAAAAATAAATATTTCCCCCACCCAATGGAAGAGCTGTTCTTTCCTCTACCAACGGATGGCCAAGTTAACCGAGTTGTAACCATGGTTTGGTTTTATTTGAAAGGCAACGCATTTACCTTAAAACTGGTGGTCTTTTCTGCTTGGCCTTCCGCCCACCCGCCCACCCACTTCCCAAACCAACACGATTGATTTCCTCCGGCCCCCTTCCTGACAAAGTCCAGCATCCAAATGCGGCTCAAATCCTGCGAATCCAGAACTCGGCACATGCTCAGGAGACCCTGCCCACCAGCCGAGCCACCGCCATCTGGGCGCTGAAGATGCAATCGTTGACGGAGACCCCGGCATAAGAAGCCCCCACCAGGCTGAGGGGCAGATTCTGTTGCTTCAGTTGAGAAGTAACGCTTTCTGGAAAAAGAAAACACGAGCCGTCCTCAGCTTACGACCGGGATTTCAGTCGCTAAGCGAGGCAGTTGTTAAGCGAGTCGCCTTTTGCGGCCTGCTTTGCCCTGATGGTTAAGGTAATCCCTGTGGCTTTTGAATGGGACCTCCTGCTTGAGCAGGGGGCTGGACTAGAAGACCTCCAAGGTCCCTTTCCAGCTTCTATTCTATTCTATTAAGCGAATCCAGCTTCCACACTGACGTTCTTGGAAGCCAGCTGGGATGTCGTAAATGGTGATGGTGCGGGCCCGGGATGGTGCAACCCGTGTAAATATAATGTAAATATAACTTTAATATTTAAATAATATATAAATAAATCCATGTAAATAAATCTTTGCCTTATGAAGAAAATTGAAACAATAATTTCATGGCTGCAGCTAAAGGCCGGACAAGAAGCAACAGATGGAAACTAGTCAAGGAGAGAAGCAACCTAGAACTAAGGAGAAACTTCCTGACAGTTAGAACAATTAACCAGTGGAACTACCTGCCTCCAGAAGCTGTGAATGCTCCAACATTGGAAGTTTTTAAGAAGAGACTGGACAGCCATTTGCCTGAAATGGTATAGGGTTTCCTGCCTGAGCAGGGGGTTGGACTAGATGACCTCCAAGGTCCCTTCCAACTTATTATTATTATTATTATTATTATTATTATTATTATTATTATTATTATTATTATTATTATTATATTGTTCTAACTGTCAGGAAATTCCTCCTTAGTTCCAGGTTGCTTCTCTCCTTGGTTAATTTCCATCCGTTGCTTCTTGTCCTGCCTTCGGGGGCTTTGAAGAACAGGCTGACATCATCATCATCATCATCATCATCATCATCATCATTATTATTATTATTAATTATTACCGATGTGTTTCCAGTGGCCGAGGGTGTACTGGGGAATGCAGGACTAAACAAGAAAAAGAAAATTCACAAAGTTAGCTGATTTCAGATAGGAGAGGGGGAATAAAGAATTTCTAAATTCTAACCCTTTATACAGGCGGTCCTCGACTTACAGGCTTCGGAGAACTAACCTTGTGTACTTTAACGATGGAGTAAGCAGGCCTCGCGGAGATTCCAAGGTGTTTCTTCACAGCCTCCTCAGCTCTGCTTAACAACTCGCTGTGCGGAATTGTATCCGGATCACCAAGGTGTGATGTAAACCAGGCGCCACCGAGCATCACCTGGTCATTGGAAAGATTAAAAACAGCTTTTGGGGAAATCCACCTACCTTAAAGGATGCTGACTGGGGGATTCTGGGGCTTGAAGCCCACCCCTCTAAAAGCATGTTGGCTGGGGAATTCTGGGAGTTGCAGTCCACCCACTTTAAAGCACGCTGGCTGGGGAATTCTGGGAGATGAAATCCACCCCTCTTAGAGCAGGCTGGCTGGGGGATTCTGGGAGTTTTAACTCCCCCTCCCCTGCTTAAAGTGGCCAAGGTTGAAAAACAATACTATATAGGGAAAAATAAATTAGCCCCCAGTTCCACGCTTAGCCTCTCTCCCCTTCTTGGCTGTGCTTCAAATTTAAAGGCACTCGTGTTATGCCTAGAAAAATCCGACAAGAAGGAGTGAAAAATTAAACAACCCCACCACCATCCCCTTGCTTCGTACCGTCAGTCGGGTGATGGAGTCTTTCTGACCATTTTGTTCAGGAAACGCCACCGAGTCGTAAACAACGCCCAAAAGCGAACGATCCTCAAACGAAGGCACCAAGTGGCCGAATCCCTGGAAAAAATGTTTAAAAATGAATTAAAAAAATAATAATCACTGCACCGCACCTGTGGTTTGGAAGCCTTACCCAACAGACCCTGAAAGTAATACAGGTGGTCCTTGATTTACGACCACAATCGGGAGCAGAACATTCATCACTCAGCAAGGTGGTCGTTAAACAAGTCATAGGATTTTATATATATATATATATATATATATATATATATATTATATATTTTATTAGTTTTTATAGGAGTAGGAATAAGGCGGGGTTGGGATTTGGCTTAGGGTTAGGGTTTTTTCAAATGACATTCTCAATATTTAGCAAACAACATAATGTCTGGGTTCATGTTTTTAAAAAAAACTTGAGTAAGTGTTAATTATCATAAACATGTTAATTAATCGCTCGATGATCTTGCTTATATTCAAAGTTACACATCACATTCCTTTCTCTCTAACTCGTTTTTCTAGACATGGATAACAATTATCCCATGTTCTAATCTAAAGTCTTCTTTCTCTTTCATCTTTAAAGCCAATCTATCCGTTTCCGCACCCTCTAAAATTTTCTTAATTAATTATTCAAGTTGGTAAATTTTCATTTTCCCCCAATACTGGGCAAATACAATTCCTAGGATGTTTTTTTGACACGGTCCTTAAGCAATTCACCATAGCTGTTAATGTGAATTTAGCTTCCGCCCCACCCCACCCCGCCCCCGTTGTGATTTTGCTTCGGTCGTTCCTCGCGCTTTGCTCTCTCCTCTCTTTGAATCCCGCTAGCTAGCCGAAAGGTTACCGTAACGGGAAGCTGCACGTTTTCGTATTGTAGATTCACCACCGCCACGGAAACGGCTTGGATAGCCAGCAGATCTTGGGTAAGGGGTTCGAATCCAGCGGGGAGCAAGTCAGCCAGAGCTGGAAGGGGGAAAAAAAAAAAAAGCAATATCAGAATCTTTTTTTCAGATTGGCCCTTTTGCAAGTTTCTAGCCCTCAAGGCTGCACCAAAGAAATCAACCACCTAACGTTGCTTCGTCTTAGGTTTGGGGGGGGGCAGGGTATCATTTCCTGAAAATGTGTATTTGTGCCTGTGTGTGTGTATGTGAGAGAGAGACCCAAACTTCGGATTTACAACGACAACCACCCCTGCAAGGAAGGGGCCATTTCTCCTACCTCGGGCAGGCAAAGCGCTGATCACGTGATCGGCCTCCACGGTGCCGTCCTGCAAGGTGATCTATGGGGCGTTGCGGGGGGGGGACAAAAAACAAAACCACCATCAGCATTCACATTCTCTGGCCGAGTCACTCTACTTGCATGGTATTCAGGGCGGGGATTCCATGCAGCTAGAAATCTCGCCTGTCATCAACGGAGCCTGAGCAGCTACATTTCTAAGAACAGGATTTGGTTTTTTTAATCGACACAGAAGGACGTTCCTTCTTTTTTTTTTTTTTAATGAAAAAAAGAGGAAGGACGTTCCGTCTTGCTGGTCGGGAGAAAACCAGACCAATCTTTGCAATGTCCAGCTGAAAAATCTCAGCCTGGACACTCCTAGGATGGAAGACTGGAAGGTGGTGGTGGTGGGGGGCCCAAACCGAGGGGGAGGTAACCCCTCCCCCCCAAATTCCTCTTGGGTCTTTTCTCCCACCTGCCAGGACCCCGAGGTCGTTCTGTCCAGCCGCTTCACTGGGGCGTTGCAGTGGATTTCGACCCCTCGTTCTCTTGAGAAGGAAGCTAAACTTTTGGGGAGGGTGTCCAGTCCGTCACACAGGGACCACTGGCTCCAGCGTCCTTCCTGGGCCTGGCGGATCAGGTGGCAATCCACTGGAGAAGTTTCCTCTGGAAGGAAAGAGGGGAGAATTTGGAAACGCTGCCTCGGTTGGCCAAACCTGGTTAGAGGGTCTGCCCCTGCCATTTTCCTCCCTTCCCCTCCTCCAGTCTGTTTAATATTGGTAAGTTGGCCCCTTGCCGGCAAAGGAGCCTGTAGCACTTCTGCAGCAGGCAGAAATTCAACAGGTGTCCGCTCAGCTTCTCTTGCAGCACCCAAACTGCCCAATCCCAGCTGCTGAATTAGCACACAGCTAAATTCTCGACTTACGGCCACAACAGGCCGGCATTTGGGTCGTTAAGAAAGGCAGTTTGTTTAATGAACCGCACCCAATTTTGCCACATTCTGTTGTTTTGGGGGTTTTTTTTGGCCCAGGCGGTGAAGTTCAGTCGCCCAGGTTGTTAAGGGGATCACAGGGTCGCTAAACGAAACCCCCATTGATTTCGCTCATCTGGGAAGGTCGCAAATGGGAATCGTGTGATCCCGGGACATGATCGGTTTTATTTATTTTAAAAATGGGGATGTTCTTCTGGGTCGAAAGGATGGATTTGATGATTTATTATTTCCCCCCCACTCACTTTTCGCAAGGGCCATGCCCAGCATAACGGAACCGTATTTCTGCTCCGCCAGGAATAACGCAGGAAAACAGGAACGGACGCTTAGTGCTCGGCAATCACCAGCAAAGACGCCCCGACAAAGACTATCCACGGCTATATCAGCCATCTGAAAAAAAAAAGAAAAAAACACCTCCAAATTACAGATAGTCCTCAATTTACGACTATTCATTTAGCGACCGTTCCAAGTTACAACAGTGCTGGGGGAAAAAAGCAACTTATGGACCCAGTCCTCGGACTTACAACCGGGTCCTCATCCTTACAACCGGTGCAGCATGCATTTCACCATTTCCATCGCCCGATCCCTGGACTGTGCGGGCTTTACACCTTATAAAGCTTTTTTTCAAGAGTTTTTTCAGAAAAACAAAAGTTGTTTTTTTTTAAAAATGCAGCAGGGTTCATAAGCTGCCCCTAATGGCGATTCCTATTTTTTAGGAAATGAATTTAAGCTTCGATTTCTACAGCTCGAATTTGTGCGTGAGAGAGAAGAGGAGTCCAGAATACAAATAAGGAGTCGGGCAACGCTCTCTACATGGGGCTGCCCTTGAGGACCACTTCGAGGCTTCAGCTGGTGCAGAATGCTACCGCGCGAGTTGTGTTGGGGGTCTCCCGATAGTCCCATGTAACACCTCTACTCCGCGAGCTGCATTGGCTTCCGGTTGCCCTCCGGGTGAGATTCAAGGTGCTGGTGATGACCTATAAAGCCCTAAATGGCTTGGGTCCGGGATATCTGAGGGAACACCTGCTGCCGGCATCAAGCTCCCTTCGTCCTGTGCGCTCCCACAGGGAGGGTCTTCTCAGGGTGCCGCCGGTAAGAGATTGCCGGCGGATAACACCCAGGGGTAGGGCCTTCTCGGTGGGTGCACCTGCCCTTTGGAACCAGCTGCCCGTGGAGCTTAGGACTGCCCCCGACCTTCGTTCATTTCGCCGGGACCTGAAGACCTGGCTCTTCGAGCTTTCCGGCCCAGGCTGAGAGTTTTTAATTGGGGTTTTTATATTTCTTCAGGGATTTTATTTAATCTTTTTTAATTGTTTGTACTTTTTATATCGATGTTTTAAGTACCCTGTAAACCACCCTGAGTCCTTCGGGAAAGGGCGGTATATAAATTCAATAAAATTCAAATTCCAACATATACAGCACACTTAATAATATGATTCTATTATATTGGCGAGTTTGGTTTTCCCCAGGCTGGAGTTGCCTGTAAGTTATTCCGCATTTCTGTCATCTCACATCATCCCGTACAAAAAGAAAGATTATTTTAAGAGAAGCACAGCTGCCTCTGCATCCAGCTGATAAGGCAGAAAGATTCCCACCCTGTACTTCTCCTTTGCCCCACCTTTCAAAATACCAGCCTTAACAGAATATATTAAAAAAAAGCCATCCTTTTTTTAAAAAGGAAATTTCTTCTCTGGTTTAAGCTTTGTTACAATTCTTCCCCAATTCTCTTCTGCTTTGCACAATGCTGCCCACTTAGCCTTGACCCCAAAACCCTGAGACCCTAGATTTCTGCATGCAGGGATTGTTTTCCAAGGCAGCACCAAAGGAAAGTATCGTAGACCATCCTGCCTAGGGGGAACAAAGCTTCCTAGTTTGTTTGGGGTTTCTTTTAAGAAAATTTTTTTCCCCTGTTTGGAAAATGAGCTTCTCAGTTTATTTTCTATGTTTTCCCTGTGTTTGGAAAATGAGCTTCCCAGTTTATTTTATTTTTTTATTTTTTTTCCTATTTTTTTAAGATGAGGCAGAAACCTAGCAAGTGAATTTTCTCCTGGGGAAAAAAATGACTTATTTTTTCACATAAAGCAGAGGTTGAAAGGTAGAAGGGGCCAAGCTAAGAGCTGGGGTGGAAAACAGGATGATCTCTAAAA